>NC_056732.1:613304971-613409971 GCF_019279795.1 Protopterus annectens | reverse complement strand
AATTGCCAGTTTACATGTCCAGCAGATGTGTGCAAAATGGGCAGCTATGTATGGGGCGTAATTTTTTTGTGGGTACAGAGTGCCCTTTTTTTTTTTTTTTCAGGTGAGAGTGGTATGTCAGGTACAGGAAGCCAGTATAGCTGGGGAGGCAGGTAGGGGAGGTTAACAGACAAGACAAACAAGATGCATACAGGGGTGGTGTATGACACGTGGGGGGGTTACACAGTTGACGGGGACGGATGTTTGGATATCTCGAGCCCATGAGCCCACAGATGGCAACAGTGGAACTGAGATCCCCACCCATGGGTAGTTGCCACTGTGCCTTCACTGCCCAGGATGAGGCTGTGCTGGGGGCTGTGTAGGATGGGCAGCAGGCATGCCCGTGCGTTGTGCCACCCGTGCCTCAAGCTGGTGTAGGGGCCCAAGCACAGTGTGCCGGATCTCCCTACGCACCACAGTCCAGACACTACGGAGGGTGAGTGGATGTTCTCCTCCGGCCACACTTGCAGAGGGGGGACGAGCCCCATCCCCTGCAGCACTTCCACCCGCAGGTGGCACAGGGCCACTGGAGGACAGTCCAGCCTGGGCACTACTGCCAGGTGCACTCGCCAGCTGAGGTGGGAGAGGTGGGTCCGCTGGAACCCGCCTTCCCTGTCGTCCTATGTTTTGCATTATTTAGTGACAGTTTGGGTTAGTAACGTGCAATGCCATTCACAATTAGTTGTAACAGCATGCATTAGTATTCCCATTAACCAAACACCCATAAATTCAAGCCGTTGAACAGCAAGCATAACGCATGCATAATTTGAACAACAGTACACGTTCCAACAACATGCAGGGTTGAGTGATGGCAACAGGCCATCAGGTTTGGATGTATGAACAGGGCACATGCATCAATGTACATGCAAATATGTATGAACCAACAGGACAATTGTCCAGGGGAGTTAATTATGAATACACATACCCATTTCACGTGGAATGGATTATTTGTGGTTATAGGGTAGGGTGAAGAAATATTTCATTAACAACTTCAAATACCTATACATATGCTGTACATTTCTACTAGCTGCAGATATATACACACTACAGGTATGACTACAGTTTCCTATGTGTAAACTTATGCATGTTGGTGATAGGAATGTTACTGCTACATCAATATAATTTCATTTTTATTCATACACATTCATATCTGGCTCTGTTCAGCTACATCATCCTGCTACATTTGCTTTATATGGCTCTAGACAATTGTGGATGTTTGGTATTTCATACAACCATACTATTTGCATATTGCAAACTGAGAGCAACATATCCAGATTTTGGGACACACATTCCCGCTTCAGTACTTTTTTCAACACATGTTGCTGTTTGGTTGTGCCTGTCACATTCATTTCATTCTGTACTGTCTGCAGTATACTTTATTCAGGAGTTATTACTACTTTATTGGTGGATTCATACCTCTTTCTCACACTCTCTCACTTGTTTTATTTTTACAATTCAGGATGGTACTTAATTCTAGGCTTTATTGACATGTTTTACTTAGTTCTAACAATCCTTTCCAACAGTCTTACTTGTGTCATGTTTCAGAATTTAAACGGGGATATATTTCACACGTGTTTTACTCGGCTTCTGTAGCTGTACTTTTCAGCCTGCTGCAGGTTATGTACTATTATATTACAGGTGGAACATCTTTATTTCAGACTTGTTTCATTTTTATTTTTGGATTACAGGCTGCATCACACTTATGTAATCAAACAATACTAGAAAAATCTCTCTTACACTGTTACTTGCACTTTTTATTAATAAGTGACTACACTGCACTCTTTTGCAAGCTGTCACACTTATATTTTTTTACAGTTACAGGGAAAGAATTACTAACCTGCCTGGTGGCGCAACCGCACAAACCTATCGGCATAGGCTCGACGATTCATGGAACGGACACCTGCAGCTGTAATATAAATGAAGTAATATTGGAATACACATCTCCATAATATCAGCTAGGTTAATTTCTTACATAAATAATTACATGTAACTTGCTCAGTAGTGGGGCGTTGGGCATTTGCCGGGCCTCCTGGATCCAACGGTTCAGTTGGTCCTGCTTCTGTCTCTTCATGTCCGCATGGTGGTGATGGACATGTTCACCAGTCCTTGGTATTCCTGTGGCACTGGTGAGATCATGTGCCAACCGGTCCCACACCTCAGCCCTATATGCTCCCCACAGGACCTGGCCCTGCATGAGTTGGGTCTCATGATCATGGACGAGGAGCCAAACCATATATTTGGACTCCTCAACACCACATCTCTGTGCTCGGAAGCAACTACCCTCTCCTACAGCTGCCATCCTGACTGCAAATCGGTTCCACAATCAGTTATGCTGTGTATTCCTGCCTATGGGGCTTATATATGCCGTTTTTCCCGCACTTATCTGTGATTGGCCATTTGGAATTTGGAATTGTATCGGCTTCACAAAACCTGCTTTGTCATGCTTCTCTTTCCATTCATTCCTATATATATGCTATTACTGCATTTCTAAGAGCAACTGTCATGGCTTAGTGGTTCAGTACTTTGACTATGGTGCATGGTATCCTGAGTACGAGCCTGGCCATTGCTTTTTATATTTTATGACTGTCTACACAGGCTAGGAAGTGTGTCTGTGTAAAGACAATTTTGATACAGCTTGCTCAACGTTGCCTGTCGGTTAGCTTGTTGGCGCGGTGCACAGCTCCTCTCTAATGGATCACGTTGGCTTACGCGCCGTTTGGCTGTCAGCATGCATATTACGCTCAGCTCAGCTGAGCTACGGGCACACAGTTTCAGCATGTTAGAACTCTGCTCAACCCCGAGCACTCATTTTACACCTGTTAAACCACTGCTCACCTACGGGCAGATATACTCAGCTTGTTAGAGTGTAGCTCAGCTATGGGCACTTCTGACATTTGTTCTTTTTTTTTTCACACATTTCTTCATAGTACGTGGCCCATTTCATTACATTTTACATAAAAATAATTTTATACATGTACATATATGTCAGGGAATTGTTTTGTGCTTATTTCACTAAAAATAAAAATTGATGTTGTGGGGGCTCGAACCATGACTGCCTCCTCTTCAGCCGACATATCTACCGCTACGCTATTGCTTCTTTGCTTACTTTGCATATTTAGTTCTTCTATGCTTTTCCACTGACTGCTAACTGTGGCTAAGCGATGGGCACGCCCGCGCAAACGAGCGCACTCACGGGCAAACATCTTTAAAACTTATAAAAAAAAATATAACATGTTGTTCATTTTTTACATTTTATGTTAATAGTCTGTGGGGGCATGCGTTGTGTTGTGTTTATTGACATTTACACAGACTCTGTCGTGGGGGTTTACTTTCGGGACTTTTACTGTTCTGGGGGCGTGTCCGTTTGCAGGGCTCGCCCTACAGACACGCCCCCTACTGTCTTATACGAACCGTGTTAGCCTTAGGTGCGAGTCAGCATGCCCTCATGCATATGCATGGCATGCTGACGTCACACCGTTTAACTGCAGCCTCCGTGTAAGCCTTTTAACTCTTACATGGAGGCTTCGTGAATCCTGCCCTGGGTATATTTAAGTGATGTACAATAGCGTTGTTGCCTCACAGTAAGACGTTGTCCCATTCGATTCTCAGCTAGAGCGTCTTCTGTGTGGAGACATGCGTGAATGGGCGTACCTTCATTAAAGATTGTGCATCAGGGCCGGCAACTCGGCACGTAAAAATCTACTGCCAATCATTGGCAGACCGGAGTTCCGCTGTGGCGACCCCTAACCGGGAAAAGCCGAAAGACACAACAACAATGTTTACAGCTAGGATTATTTCAATATAGTTTGTAATGTAATATGCTTGCAGCTGGAATTATGTCAGTATGTTTTAATAGTTAATAAAGATGTTTATTTTTTTTTACAAAAAGTTTTTTTTGGAACGGATCATGTCAGCTTACCACTTTCTTAGTACAATGCACATTTCCAGACAGGTCAACTCTCTAACAGACAAGCTTATTTGATACCTCATGAATTGTTCCTCAGTCAGTCAGTAGTGAATGCCACTTCCCATTACTAGGAAGGTCCTTGCTGTAACCTTTTTGGATCCTTGACCACTGCCAAGTGCAACAGCTATTTTACCTAATTCTCCTACAGAGGCAGACATCCCAGAATGCTCTCATCTAGCAGTGATCACCAGGTCTTCTTTATGCTTTCCCCCCATTTCCATACATAATAAAACTCTTGTGGAAAGCAAAGGCAGACAAGGACAAGGTAATTTTGTATAGCTCCATTCTGACTCGGATAAGTCTGGCTTTTACACTTTTTTAGAGTAATCCATTCTTCTCAGTCTTCAAAAAGGTCTCTTATCTCATCAGTCCAGGAAGCCTCATCTAGACCTGCAGTCCCTCCAGCTCTGCTAAAGGTCAGGACCCCATTGTTTCCTTTAAGGGTGGTCTAAATTCTTATGATCATTCCAGTGATCATCCACTAGGAAGACATATGGGAATAAAGAGATTATATTTTCTTTGTGGACAGCAGAACAAAGCCTAGATCCACTCTAAGTTCTGGTTTCTGCAGGCTTACAGTTTTAGCTGGCATTGTTGATCAGGGATCCAGCCCTTCAAAGTTCAATTAGCAGCCATTTCTAATTTCCATCAGCACTTCTTCCTGCGATTCTTTAAAAGTATGCAACACATTTTTGAGAGGCACCTTCATCGTCAGGTTCCCTGATAGGGAATGTGCCTCCCATGGGATTTGAACTTCATGCTCAGAAAGTTGACTTTATCTGTATTTAAACCAACATCTATAGTAGATTTTTGTGTTATGGATGACTTTATTTATATGGATAGTAACTTCAGCTAGGAGAAATTCTGAGATCCAAACTATGTTTTCTAAACCTCATTACATTGTATTTCACAAATAGAGGGTTTCTGTATTCCTGAATCTTGACTGTATGGCTAAAGTGGTAATAGAGATCAACTTTAATCAAGCTTGCTATTTTCTTTCCTCAGTTTACCAAAAGGCAAGATTATTTACTTTATTGCCTAAATGTTTATTATAGCAAGACATAACAAAAGATGCAAAAAATTGATTGGTTGGTTGTTTATTTTACTTTAAACAAACTGGGGCAGAAAGTATCAAAGGTCATCCTGTCCAGATGGCTATCAGAACGCATTGTATTTTGTTATTCAAAATACATGAAAACCTTACAAAGAAAAACTGTCTGCTATAGCCAGAGCTACATCCCAGGCCTTTTTTCAATAATTTATTTGATGATAGCTGTGAAGCTGCAACATGGGCTTCACTGCATACTTTTGCAAGTCCAGGTCTACCTTTGGGTTTGCTGCACTTTATGGTATTATGTCTTGATGCCACTCAGGAGGTTAGCGCAGGGACTCTGTCCTGATGTTAAAGTGGATAGACTTGATCATGTAAGGTACAAAAGATATGTACTTATTACAATAAGATCTTCTTGATCCAAATTCATCCATTTTAACAACCCCTCCCACCCCCTTCCAATTATAGTAGCCTTTCAAGTGGGAAGACCGGGAGGGATTGCTATATGGCATTTCATTAATCAGTGAGTGCTAGATGTACTTGGGGCAAACTTGGTTAGGACAGAAGATAAAACATGGCACATTATGGGAGCCTGGGGAGGAGTTTTAGTGCCACAGAGAGACTTAAAGGTACTGAGCAACTGCTGCCTGCACTAACCAGTCCTGAGATTGAAGTGGACAGATGTAGATTACAAAGATCTAATGTTATGGGAAGTACATCACTTTTCTTTTCAGCTCAAGTTCTCATTTACCCAGTTTTCTGTAATCCCTGTCAGTATGTTATTTCTCTTAAATAAGCTGGAGTTATGATGTATTGCTTCACAAACTTCTGATATTTACTTATATGACATTTTTGCCATTGGCTATGGACTTGCACAAAGTCACAGAAACATTTTGGGGTCCCCACCAGTCCCCCACTTAAATGACATGATGATCCCAGTTTTTTGTGCGTGCATGTGTGTCAGAGGTTCATGATGCTTTTTTCTGTCTTGTATATCTTAACTAAGAAAACTTGTTAGTACATTTTACATCAGTGATTACACACATTCCTGTGTGTTCATCATTTTTAACAAAATCAGCTTGTTTATTTGAAGTACTTATTACTTTAGTAACTGGATAAGATCCATTACAGCACTGGAATAATTTAATTGGGCATATAAGCATACAGTATGAAGGATTATTTCTGTGAATGCCAGATGTAGGCTTACATACAGCTTATTAACTCTTTAACACCATGTTGCTGTAATCAGTTTAGGTATTAAAATCCTGAAAGCAAATCAGAAAAGTTCATTCGTAAGTATATCCTCAAATTCCTGCAAAAAAGATGTTATCCATTTGAGAACTTATTTTATGTAGCTGTGTTGTGAAAAGACAATGGATTTTTGTTAGGGATGTTATGATTTTTGCAGTCTTTCTTTAAATTACACATTGCACTATAAATATTTAACAAAATGCATTCATTCGTCATACTTTTTTTTTCAGACTGGACTAACTATTTAGTAGTCAGCAAAACCATGCATTTATGGCAGTGAGCAACTGAAGAACTGTGGCTGGAATACTTTTCTGTGGTCAGCTACTAAAGCAAACACTTACTCTGTTGAAAGCAGATCACATGCCGAGACTATGTTGAAATGTTTTAATAAACATACAGCAATTCTGTTTGATTCTCTCTGTTTGCAGAGTTGTAAAAAACATTTTAAGAAGCTGTTGCAAGGCTTAAATCCACAACTGCTTGATGTCTCAGCTACATTCGTGTTTTGTTTTGCTCTGACTCTTTACTAATTTAAGTGTATGCTAGAATGTTAGCAGACATTTACAGTAAACATTTGTGATATCATTTCAGTTTCATAACAGCTCATTTTGTCATTAATTTTGTGTGTGTGTGTGTGTGTGTGTGTGTGTGTATGTGTATGTGTATAACCCATTATATGCTCTGCTGGAATGTAGACTGTGTGTGTGTGTGTGTGTGTGTGTGTGTGTGTGTGTGTGTGTGTGTGTGTGTGTGTGTGTGTGTGAGAAGGTGTACAGAGTGGAGCTGACCCCTAACCCTGCTCCTGTCCCTAACCTTACACCTTATCATAAAAAAAAACTTTGTGACAGTAGCACTATTTATACAAATTATCTCTGAGTGTGGCATCTCACCTCTAACAGATGACTCAGAAAAGATACTTCATAACCCAATGTGTCATTTGTCCTGTCCAGTTATTCACACATGGTACATGCAGTCCCATAAGTCAGCATTCACTGCCCGGATGACCCTCACACCTCTGCCGAGCTCCTGATTGGAAGACACCTCTGTCTTCATGATGGCTGTGGACATACATTGGGAGGCAGCTACTGATGCACCAACCTTAGGGGAAGGGGTATACATTGTGAGGCAGCTACTGATGCACCAACCTTGGGGGGGTAACCATACCTCCTGTGAGCATTGCTACAGCCCTCCCTCCCCCATTGTTTGACCCCTATGCCCATGATGACTAGGGGTAGATTTTGACAGGACTGCACTTGAAGCCACAGCATTTCCCTGATCTACAGTGTCCCCATCAATCTGACCACTTTCAGATGGTATTGTATCATGGGTATGCACAGGCAGAGAGACTGTGCTCATAGTCTGAGGAGGGGATGTGGTGAGTGTCAAACTCCCAGTGTCTGACACACACACTCTGCAGTTCCAGATTGCAACTACTTATTCCCACCATCATTGTCAGAGGCTAAAGATCCACCAACATCAGATGGGGGTAGTCCCACAGTGCTGGTTCAAGATAATTATTCACCTTTGAATGCAGCAAAATAAAACATATCCAGTGTTAGTATGCCCAAGCACCACAGCTACCTATTACAAGTGATGTAATTACAAATATTAATAAATATAATGACATATGACCATGGATATACCTTGTGCAGTTGGTTATCACAGCTTGATGCCAAATGTAGTTGTATGCGATGGGTATTGTGTGATAGGTATTGTAAACAGTAATGTGACAACTACAGATGGGGGATATAGTAAAGGTAGGACTACATACCTAATACACCACCCATAGAAATCCTCTGAGACCTATCCCATCTTTGCCCCTACATCCAACACCACAGCATAGCATGCTTAGGAGGTGGCACCGCCTTTGAGTGAAGCCAGAAATTTCTCTGTTTCTGAAAGTGGTGTTAGTGCAAATGACCCACCATATGTAACCCTCCACTCCTGTGCCAAGGCCTCTGATTTCAGAGTGGCATTATAGATCATAGCACAGACTCTGTCTGATCATTTTATAGTTACATCACTGGATACCCATAGCATTGACATTGTTTACAACATCTTGCCAGACACAGTCATGGAAGGGCTCATCAGCATTTTGCAATGTGATGAGTCATCTGTAATGGAGATGTAGTAGTACAACCTCATTCTCAGCATCAGTAAATGGAGGCTTTCAGCTGAATGTGCCCTTAGCTGCCTGTGTCTTAGGTATACCCCTATTGGTATGGAAAACACTGACAGTAACAGCCATGGCCCTACATAGGTATTACACATCATAATGTTCTGGAAATTATACTAATAGGCCATATGACAAGGTTTACTAAGGCCTGGCAACAACATAAGTGTATCCCCAAAAACATCACAGTCCTAGCCATTTCTATTTATCCTAACCCAACCCACAAAAGAATTAACAGGTACATGAGTGCAACGTATGAGGCATGCAACCTCATAAAGATAGGTACAATACACACACACACATTGTAGAATTATCTTGTATAAACATACCTTGAAAGTAACCAGCATTACAGTGGCACACAGCAACCTATGTACAACAAATACAACTTTACTGTGCTGGCATACTACCATGACCAGTACACATGGGATGATGTATCCCTGCAGACATCTCTTCTGCTATTGCAGTTACACTGACAGAAAAACTGAAGAACATTCCTATTAGCTATTACAATAAAAGTTTCCCAGTAGTGTCTTGTACAAAACAGAAATTCATCATCTACAGTGAGATTATGATCCCTGCTTAACAGCAATCTTGTGTTGTATAGATTCCCTTTCTGTCTACAATATGTATGACAATTTGAGCTCATCTCATTATTCTTTCTGTATTGCTCAAGATGTGCAACAAGCAAATGAGGTAAATATTGAGTTCTGCACAATACCATGTGCATGCTAGAGCAGCTACAGTGAGCTCTGCAGGTACAGAGGAAACCCAAATAGCAGGAATTGTGACCTTGTCAGGCTCATACCTTCCAAGTGTACCTCATTAGGACTAATGCTCCACAAATTTGTTTTTAAAGGGCCATGCTCCTAAAACTTATACATTGAAAGGATCGATCACACACTCAAATGTTACAAATAGTTTTAGCTAATAGCCTTGTTAAATAGTATTGGATGCTATTAATACAGCAAGATAACATTGTAGAAAGGTATATTGTCACATTTTAACTAGTCTGTGAGATTCCTACTTATAGATGTTGGTAATGTGTCACTAGAGTGTTCCACATATTAGCCTTTTGCTCAACAATTGTATGAGGTAGGTGTGCCGCAGTCTGTAGATGGAAGATTGACAATAATGGTCATCCTATCTACAAAAACATTTGAAGATGGAGTCACTGTTGATCATATATTCTCAGTATCAAACAGGGGGATGGAGGTCTGCCATATTTCACATCATAAACTGACATAAGAACCATAATGCTACAGTACCTACATTTTATTAGTATGCCATCCAACCTTCTACTTGTTTCCCATTTTCATCTCTGTCCTATCCTACCATTTCCAAATTTTATTCTAGTCAAGAAATATATAAACATAACAGATCTATGCCCAAATAGGGCTTATGAACTGGTGCCCCCACCCCCATTTCTTCCAATTAAGAACAAAAAAGAAAAAAGGACATTCCTTCTACTAGCACACAGTCTAGGTCACCAGATCCAAAATGCGCTCCCCCCATGCCCCAGCCATAGTGCTATTATTTTAGGTTAAAAAAAACTTATTTTTAAAATGACCACATAGGTGGTAATCCATTACGTACAGAAGAAGTAATTAGAGATTTGGGGACCAACGTAGATAGTAATCTATCCTTTGATAATCACGTTGCCAAAGTGGTTAGAAAGACCTTCTATATAGCCCACCTTATCACGAAAGGGTTCGCATCTAGATCAAGAGAGGTCATTGTACCCCTCTACTCGTCACTCATCAGGCCCATAATTGAATACAATGCCCCTTTTGGGATGTACCTGCAGCAACTGGAGCGACCCCAAAAGTACCTCACCAAGAGGATCATGGGCTACAAACAGATGTCCTATGCAGCTCGACTAAAGAAACTCCAGCTGTACTCAGTTGCTTACCGCCTACTCAGAGGCGATCTATGCCTGACGTACAAAGCCATGTCAAACCCAGAATTAATGGACATGCTCCACCTCAAAAAATCCAAGCCCCTTAGAGCTACATGCTCCAGGGACCTAAACCTCAGCACAAAAATAAATAGGACATGCTGGAGGGACAGATTCATTTCCCAGAGGCTCCCCTCATTCTGGAATAGAATCCCAATTCATGTTAGACATAGCCCCTCGCTGACCCTCTTCAAGCGAAATTTGGATGCGTGGATGGGAAATCGCAAATTAACCCCTGGGATCTCTCCTGTGCCCCTGCTAGACGGAGGCACAGTAAACTAATCTTAAAAGGGTACCTTCTGTGACCTACTTTACCGAGGCACAGTAGGCTAATCTAATAGGGAGGTGGAAGCCAAATACACTCTGGCTAGGCTTATAAATGCCCTAGGGCAGATAGCCTAGTATCTACCTATGAACCTATGTAGCAAACAGTTACTATAGTGTATACCTTGCTTGCATGGAGTGCTACAGTGTTCTGGTTTTAATTAAATAAGACATTTTTTTTTTTACTTTTAAACTGTAGCAAGCAGTTGCTACAGTTTAGACCACCTAAGGAACACTACAGTGCTCAAATCTGACTGCAAATACAATACTGGCTTTTAAAGCTAGTGTTGCATTAAAGAGAGATTGAGATAGCTGATCGCACCCTTCCAGCACTTTGTGTCTGGGGCAGTTGCCCTTCTTCCTCTGCCTTAGCTATGCTACTGGTCACTGGCCATTGATGACCAAAGGGAAATGCTAATTCTCCTCTTATGGAAAAAACACAGAAAATTCCTATGCATGTGCTAAGACTTTGTCATCAGTCTCACACAAGCTGAGTATCAGTGTGTATCAGTAAGCAATTCTGTGATATATAAAAGTAGGCTAAAGTGATTATGTTCTCAGTAATTGCTTTCATGGCAAAAACTAGTAATGACTTGAGTCCATTCAAGTGCACCTGATGCATGGTTCTAATCCAGTGAGCGTGGGATAATCTTTCTTCTCAGTTTGCAGCTGTCTTCCAGTCAACATATGCAGAGTGATATCAAGAAATAAAAACTGAAATCCTTTACATTTTATTTTCTTGATAACAGTCTACAAATGGTGTACAGTTACCCGATATGTCTCACTTCTGACCCCATACAAACAGCCTTACTAGCATCTCTGGATAATGCACTGGTATGGAGAACGACTATGAAAGGTACGAGCTATACTGCACTGGCTTGTATATTACCTTGTCACACACCTCCATCCTGGTCATTCCTTATTTCATCACCTTCATGATACCCCCTATTAAATATTCTAGACACATGTACTATAAGTTCTTTTGTGGTTTCACACGATGATGAGTTGATATGTAATATATCAGTTATACAGACATGGTTTCCATTCCAGTAATGTTTACCTTGCATCAGTTTTAAACAAACATAGACATTGTGCTAATGTTGTGATGACCATTGTGCAAGTGAGCCTACCTACAAGGTGGAAAGAAAGCAAGAATGATATGACCATAACTAAACATCATGAGTTTAATTGTAACACCTTTTATGGCTCATCTTACTCCAGTTGTAATGTTTCAATTGCCATTAAGCAGCTTTGCGACCTCCTGATTACTGCAGTCTGTTTAACATTGTTCCTTTTTCAGTCTTCCAGATGGTTGCAACACTTTTCAATGTGTGATTTCTGACAAATCTTGTGTAACTTCTTCTGCGGCATTAGTAGCTAGTTCAGAGGTCAAGTGAATGTGAGTTAAGCAAGCAGAAGTTCAAATCCAATGAGGTATGCATTGTATCCATGTGAGCAGCATTGTTTATCATGCAGTAATGACTTGGTGAACAAATATGACTTAAGGTATACTACTTGAATGCAACAGTTTGACAGGTTGAGGGTTTTAATCACTTAAGTGCTGTATTCATTTTTAACCTCTCTCATTGTCATTCACACACACACTATTAGTAACATCTCATCAAATGTGTGATTCCTGACAACTCTTATAAAACGTATTCTTTGGCATCAGTAGCTAGTACACAGGTCAAGAGAATGTGAAATGTGTTGCAGTTTAATAACTAGTAGTCTGACAAACAATCCGTACCTTGCAGTAAGTAGGTGAAATGCATATAGATAATAAGGGTAGGCATAGTATGTGTATGTTACAGCTTGTCATTACTGTGCAAATTGTCAGTACAGTAGGGGGTGGGGTTATATCCCCTTATTATTGAATGCTGTTTACTAATATTCATTTCTCAGTATTACAGAGTCACACATCAACAATAAACTGGATTATAATTTGTTTGACATTTTGTGAAGAAAATTTTGCTGTTGTGTAAACAGAGAAATGTCACTCCTCATTGTCGGATAAAAACTGAGGAAAATCTTTCAAACTCAGCTTTTGTTGCACAGCTATAGTGGCCACCGTTGTGACACCAGACACTACTGGCATAGTGTGTCATTAATATTTGCGTTGTCACAGCTTCTGTATGCTGAATAATAGTGTAATAAGTACACTGTCTATACATAAGGGGATGCATTGTGAGTCCATGATTATTGTATGTTGTGAGTCCCTGATTATTACACGTTATGTGCCATGTCTATGCGAATAGTTTTCCACATTGTTCTATCACGCACATTAAAATGTGCATTTAGATACAAACATAAGTTTCTCTGTGCCATCACTTGCTAATAAGATTGTGTATATAATATTTGATAGGCAAGCAGGAGTTCCATTCCAATAAGATCTAAGTTGTAGCAGTCTGACAAAAATCATTATCATGTGCTAATAATGTGCCATTTGAGGATAACATAAGGTGAACATGCTACATGTATGGGATAGCTACCATGACTCAGTGTATTCGTGCAGTGATATGTTCAGTGTCTTATTGCCCAGGTTTTAATCCCCCTGCAGGCCTTTGGTATGCTGTTTTCTACCAGTTCATTTCTTACTGTTCGACACTGGTCTCGCATTTCTTTTGAAGTATGTGTATTTAGACGACTTCAGTATGTGTTCTATTATTACTTCACTTTTTTCATGCCCTGGACTGTAGAATATCCTTGAGAAAAGGTAGGAGTTTGAAACCAGGTAGGTGTATTTTTGTTGTTTTGCTATCATATGTTCTGTTCCCCTGAAATGTGTTTTCCAGTCATCTTTTTATGAGTACTTCCATGGCATGCCTTAGTAATACACTGTTATAGAAAATATATCCTTGGAAAATGGGAGGGGCTGGGACACAGGGTTGTTCATTTTTTGGTCCTACTGTCATGTGTTCTGTTCCTCTGAATTGTGTTTTTTCACTTACCTTTTCTACTGGTGCTTTTATTGTGTGCTATGATAATACACTGGCCTACAGCATATCAGTGACATAGGTATGGGTTCATTTCCATTCATGTGTGTATCTGTTTTGTTCAATTCCCTGAAAGTAAACAAATGCTGTAATGAGTGTGTACATTATGCAGGGAGGTGGTAACTTTCTCACATAATGAATTTTTCAATTCTTCTGCCACTGTTAAGATAGGCAGTTGGGAAAAATGGGCTTCTAACGGTATACATAACTGAAATCAGTGGCACACGCTAATAAGTTGCAAAAATGAGTTTAAGCTTTGATGCATATTACAATTTGTAATAAAACAGACCTACTGCTGTTATTCTAAGTTTTTGACAGAGCAGTATACTTATGCAATGTTTACCAATGTGTCATTACAAGTGTTTGTAGGATTCACATAACCTGGGGGGTTATATGTAGCTTCATAGCTTTTGTATTTGCAGATCACTACACTTCCTACATTTCCCAACTATGTATTTTATGACCTATACAGCCTGACTGCTGCAATGAGCCCCCTTCCTAATGGAGTGCTATGAAACATTCAAGTGTGGGAGTTCTGGATTAAATTCCGTTGAGGACTATATTTTTTTTCCATGATAATCCATCTGCACATGTTCAACATTTGCTGGGTACATGTTTTATGACCCTCTTGATCTCTGACATCTGCAGTGGCTGATTTTGCCAGTACACTGGATATACTGGCATGTGGACTGAATTACAGGAGTGACTCCCTTCAAAGTAACATATTCCTAATTTAATGACATTAAGGGTATAATACAAGCCCATTGCTGTCACTCCAGTGTTGTTAGGTCTGGTGCATGTTCTTACATCATGTAACTTTATTATATCCCACCTCTCCTGTATATACTTCACATTCTTCAAAAGGTGTGGTGTTGTTATAAGACCTTCTTTGGTCTGCTTTCTGTCAATTATTTTGTTCCACAACTCCATTTGCACTTTTATGTTGTCCCTCTCTTTGGATTTGTACTCCAGCCTCACCTCATCCAGACTCTGCTACACTTTGCTGTGAAGGAAAGGTTAGTTTGCTGTTATTTTTTGTATTTCTGTATTGCCTTTCTATATTTTGAATACTGTAGTTTGTTTTCTTTACCTTGTGTTTTGCTTGCATTCTGTTTTAACAGCATATTAAAACTTCAAAAGAGACCACAGCTCTCTCTGTTCTGAGTCAGGCAGAATTTTTCCCTCCCTCCCTCCCACCCATTTAAGTTGTCTTGTTAAATACCACTGTCTTTCTAGTTGCCCGCCTCTTATGTTAATCTGACCATATATCTCATTTCTCTCTACTTTCACTGGCTTATGTGAGTAATCACAAAACCATCACCTTTGAAATCCCACCCCTTCAATTATTTAAATTTATTGGCCATCCTACAGTATTTCATAGTACCAAAATACAAAAGTAACCACCCCTTTCAGTCCATCTTGCTGTTTTAAAATAGTAACGCCCACTAAACCTTAACTTTTAAACAGGTAAAACTCAAGTTACCTACTTTCATATCTAACTTCTCTAGTGCACACTGCAGAGTGCATTCTTTTCAATCTTACCTTTAAGCATCCCTGTTACTAGCACTTTCTCTAATACCTAAAAAGATCATCTCTACTTGACTCCAAGTAGACTTTTCTCTATCTGTTAAACCTAGCACTTGCTCCTACAGTACTTATTACCTTGATACGGCACTCTTATAGATAGCACCCCAAAAAGGCAAACCCCCATTTCTCGGTCACCCACGTCCCCCGGAATCTCTTTTAAAGTTTTTTTGTCTAGTCCTTCTAGCATGTCGAGGGATCATTTGCTAGTGTCCTCTCCTGCTCAGCTGGTTAACCTGGGAATATTGAGGCAATGTTACAATTGCCTCATGTACACAGACAACCCTCTCCTCCTCCCACAAAACACAAATACATGCGAGAGATGCAACTATACGGCCAAACTGGAGGCTGAGCTCTCTCAACATAGGACTGGCAAGACCAGTCAGGAGGAGAAGGTTACCACACTCTATAGACCCAGTCTCACATAGTACCATCACAACCTCAAATCATACACATAAACACACAAAGACATACTCGGCGGCTCTGATCAAAAATCTACCAAAACAGCAGAGGCCACCAAAGCAGACACCCAAACAACCACCACCTCAGAACACAACACCTGCAACACATAGACCTCACAGTCAGAGTGTCAAACAGTCACAGCCCTTAAGGCCAAACACAATGCCAGACACACTAGTCATTGGTGACTCCATAGTCAGACACACTAGTCATTGGTGACTCCATAGTCAGACACACTGACGTCCCGCTCACCAGACTGAGTAAGGAGAAGGTCACAGTAAGCTGCCTGTCGGGCGCTAGAATCTGCCACATAACGCAAGCACTCGGGTCTCTCAACAGCAGGTACAAATACGACTCAGTCATTGTCCACGCTGGTGTAAACGACCTGAGATGTACCTCCGTGGACTACATGAAAAGAGACATTGAGGAGCTCTCTGATTATGTAGCCCAGGCAGGTATGACCCTGACCTTGAGCAGTATCCTACCTTCACCAAGAATGATGCCACAATACAGAGATACGATGATCAGCTTTAACAATTGGCTTAAACTCTGGTGTCATTCAAAGGGGATCCAATGTCTGTCTGCCTGGGATGACATGCTGGACAAGCCACGCTGCTTCGCAAGGGACGGCTTGCACCTGTCACCCCTGGGATTCCGGATATTGGCAAAAGCTCTTGCCACCCCCATAGTGCCTTTTTTAGGCAAGGCTCAAATTCTAAACCTACCACCCTAGAACATAAAAAAGGAAAAAAAACTAAGGGTAATGCTACTCAATGCCAGAAGTCTAAATCTCAAAATGCAGGCACTCGAGGCCCTTCTCAGTATGGAGAACATCGATGTCTGTGCAGTGACAGAAACCTGGTTCAAGGCTCCTGAGAGCACCCCAGCACTATCAGGTTTTACCTCTTATGCGTTCCGGCCCCAAAATCCGGACAATACCAAGAAAGGAGGGGGAGTATCCATATTCATCAAGGACACCCACACCTCAAGATTGGTGGCAACGCACGATGCATCGGAGACCATCCAGGTGCAATTAACCATAGGCAAGACTGCTCTGCAAATTGTAGCATGTTACAGGCCACCCTCACAAACTCAGGAACCTCACATGGCCTTCCTGAAAACACTAGAGGGGATAAATGTATCACCAAACAACATCATACTAGGTGACTTCAATTACCCTAATATAGACTGGGAACACTACTCAAGCCCAAACACCCTAGCCCAAAAGTTCCTGGAATTCATAAACTCAAATGCCATGGAACAACTAGTCACCATCCCCACAAGAGGAGAAAACATACTTGATCTCATCATCACGAACATGGGAGCACAATGTTCAAAGCCGCTGAATCACTTACAAATGCCTTCTACCAGCACCTGCAGGACTGCATGGATAAGGCAATCCCAAGCAAAACAAAGACTCTTTGTACCAAAGGCAAGCGTCCAGTCTGGTGGACCCCAGCCATAAACAAACTCTACAACAAAAGGAGGAAGCTACTACAAGATGGAGCAAAATCCTTAAAAGGTAAGACACCCTTGATCACTATAAGTAAAAAACTAAGAGCTCTCATAAAATCATCCAAAGCAAATTTTGAGAGAAAAATAGCTAAAGACTCAAAAGACAATCATAAGGCCTTCTTTAGCTATGTTAGAAACCTGGGAGGAAACTCCCAGATATGCTCAGAACTAGTTCAAAATGATGTGAAGATTACTGATCCTACAGACATTGCCAACATACTGGCTGACAGGTTCAGTGCAAACTTCTCCCCAAAAGGAGAGATATCTATACCAAGCGATTGCAGCCCCCAAACATCTCCAACGCCCAAGTGAGAACTGCTCTCTCCAAAGCAAAAACACAGCATCCATGGGACCTGATGGTGTCCCCGGCTGTGTGCTCCACGAACTCAACGAGGAATTAAACCCACAGCTAGGACAGCTGTTTAATCATAGTCTTACCTCTGGATCGCACTCCAGGAGTGGCGCACTGCAACTGTGGTCCCACTTCACAAAGGCGGTGCCTCCACCGACCCTGGAAATTACCGCCCATTAGCTTGACAAGCCTTATCTGCAAAGCCATGGAGAGGATCATAATGGACCTCATAAATAAAGACATAGGGAATTTGCAGACTTTGGATCCATCCCAGTTTGGCTTTGTCAAAGGCAGATCATGCCTTCTAAACTTGGTTGACTTTTTGAAACAGTCACCAAAGCCATTGATGAGGAAAGGCAGTCCATACAGCCTACCTCGATCTGGCGAAGGTCTTCGATACAATACCCCACTCGGGTATCATTGAAAACTCATCAGCTTAAATGTTAACCCATACATCACAAGATGGGTTGCAAACTGGCTGAGTGACAGAACCCACAGGGTCAGAGTTGCTGGCGCCATGTCAGACTCAAAGCCTGTCACAAGTGGTGTACCACAGGGCTCAGTCCTGGGCCCACTCTTGTTTGGCATCTACTTTTCCGAAGTACAAGCAAACACAGGAGGGTTATGGCTGACAAAGTTTGCAGATGACTGCAAACTGGGCCATAGTAGAAAACACATCTGACACAGATATCCTTCAGAAGGGTCTCACAGAAACGGATAACTGGTGCCAGAGCCATGGCCTAAAGTTAAATGCCCAAAAATGCATAGTCATACCCTTCGGGAAAAACAAGGTTACCCCTAGCTACCAAATAGGTGGCAATCCACTGAGCACAGAAGAAGTTATCAGGGACCTGGGGACCCAGGTTGATAGTAGTCTGTCATTCGACACCCATGTAGCTAAAGTAGTTAGGAAGACCTTCTACATTGCCCACCTTATCATGAAGGGATTCTCATCTAGATCAAGGGAGGTCATAGTCTCCCTATACTCATCACTCATCAGACCAATGATTGAGTACAATGCCCCATTCGGAATGTATCTGACCCGACACTTGCAGCAGCTGGAGAGGCCACAAAAGTTCCTCACCAAAAGGATAAAGGGTCTCAAACATCTGTCCTATGCTGCCCGACTGAAAGAACTCCAGCTCTATTCAGTCGCTTACCGCTTGCTCAGAGGTGACCTTTGCCTAACATACAAGGCCATGTCAAACCCAGATTTGATGAATATGCTGCACCTCAAAAAATCTAGATCCGTCAGAGCCACAAGGGCAGGAGACTTAAACCTTGACACGGCTATTAATAGGACGTGCTGGAGGGATAGATTCATCTCCCAAAGACTCCCTATGCTGTGGAATAAAATCCCGGTATTTGTGAGGCAGAGCACCTCGCTGGCCTTGTTCAAGAGAAATCTTGACCAATGGATGGGAGATCGCAGATATACCCCAGGGATTACCTCAGTGTCACTGCTCGACAGAGGCACAGCAAAATAATGGGTATAGTTCCCCATACTAAAGGGGTGGCGTAAGCCACAAAACTATGGGCTAGGCTTGTAAATGCCCTTGGGCAGATAGCCTAGTATGAACCTATGAACCTATGTGTTTCTTGCCTTTGCAGTGCACATTTCTGTATGTATGCATTTGTTGATGTTTATTAACATCAGCATTAAACAACTGTGTGAGCGCACTAACATTCAACAAGTGTATGAGTTCACTGACATTCGATGACTGTGTGAGCGCACTCACATTCGGTACTGGGGTGCTTATCCACCATCAATGTTTACATTACCTGCTTGTATTTTGATGTAGCCATGAGAAGGCTTACACGGTCTAACTATGGATCTGTGCTACGGCCACATTGAGGGGGTCCTTATAATGCACACTGGGCTGGCCATGTCCATATCTGATTAGCACTGTTGCTTATTGCACTGGGAATGTAAATATGTTGTGTTTGCTGTTATGCAACCATGACACTAATGAATCCCAAGGATTGCATATATAATAATGTGAATCTATCCATCCAAAATCCCTTTTTCCCATTTTTGCACAGGGGTGTTGGGGTGTCACTTCAACAATAACAATCATCTAGAGCTAAGGTTTACACTGCCAGGTGGCTAACCCTGCCATGGATAATACTGTGCATATATAATTTAAAACTTTATATTAATGTCTATCATTTCCTTTTTTTTTAATTTTATTTTTCTATTTAATCCTGTAAATATATTTGTTTCTAATTTGATTTGCCCCTTTAATTTTTTGAATTCGAAAGCATCATCTATATTACCTCCCATAAAGACATAACCCACTGTAGCCAAGACTGAAAATACAAATTTCTTATAGTTGGGATATATTGTTATTGGGATTCCTTATACTGAGAGATTTATAAAGATCTGACTGATGTTTCAGTATTAAAGACTCTGATGCCTAATTAGGGTCCATACTGCCTCTCTGTTGCCAGAGGAAAAAGCTTTTCCATTTTAAGTATCATTTATTTGTGTTTGGTTTCCTAGCCTCTCTTAAGATAAAAAGTGTGTCCTCAGAGAACATGTCACAGAAGGGAATGAAAGCTAGATCATCCAAGCTGTCAACCTTTTTTTTTTTCCCCTTAGATCACCCTGGCTGCTGTGCGTTCCTGCCTCTGGAGACTTATAAAAGCCTCTTCTGCCTAGTGACCACCTGTAGGTCTGGGTTTGAGTACCCTACCTAAGTCTCCTGCCACATACCCTACCTAGGGACCAAAACTATACAATTTTGGAAAAGCCTCCTCCTATAAAGACGCAAGAAACTCTTCTGCCTAGTGACCACCTGTAGGTCTGGGATTGAGTACCCTACCTAAGTCTCCTGCCACATACCCTACCTAGGGACCAAAACTATACAATTTTGGAAAAGCCTCCTCCTATAAAGACGCAAGAAAGTACGTCCTACAGCTCTTCCAGGTTTCACAACATTTTGTAAGCTTTTCTAACCCTCAGCTATTGTTAATCTCAAAGCAAGATCTGCCAGCAGCCGACCTTAGCTTCTCCCTTCCCCTCGACCACCAGCAACCATTAGTAACTCCATTTACCTGACCCACTCCACATCCACTAGCCCTGTCAGTAGTCCTGGTAGCAATTACCTGCTGAGTCCACTAGGTGGCTCCCTACTACTAGAATTGCTTATCCATGCAAACTTTTTTTTTTCTACATACTAATTCCTATATTTCCCACTATCTGCTAGCCTTTTGTGTAATTTCCACCCTTTTCCTTTCTCTGATATTCTCAGCCTTGCCCCACTTAGTCCTTACTCTCCAAGCATTCCTCTATGTCCTGGGATTACTTACCTTTACTATCAGCATCTTACTGATTGTTTTCCATTCAACCTCTCTTCTTTGGCTCTGGGTTTCTACCACCTACCCCCAAGAAACCATAATTCTTGGCGACGTTAACATAGACTGGAACACTATTAATGCTGACAATCCCTCCTCTCATATTAACCTACATGGTTTCTCCCAAACTATTACCTCAACTACAAGAGTCAATAAGCCCAGTAAGAAAGAGAGTATATTAGACTGGATACTCACAAATAAAGTTAACAAACAGTATAAAGTAGGTACTATGCCAGACGACATCAGCGACCACTGCCTAACCTGCATTACTAGACAAAAATCAGAATATGTCAACCTCCCAAATACAAGGCTAATTCGATCTGTCAAGCATTTTAACATAGACCTTTTTAAAGCTGAACTGAGAGCATGTAAATGGAATTGCTTAAAATCACTTCCCCTGGAGGGAGGCAGTATTATTCTTTAATACTACATTCTTATCCATACTTGATACACATGCTCCAGAACGCTCTATTAGAGTAAAGACCAAATCTGCCCCATGGCTGACCAACAATACTAAAATACTCATGCATGCTAGAAACAAAGCATGGACAAAATGGAGATGCGATAGACAAAACCCTGATTTAGTTAATTTCCGCCAGTTTAGAAATCTAGCGAAAAAATCAATAATCTCTGACGAGAAAAACTTCTACTGTAAACTTCAGGAAACTCATATTAACAACTCTAAACAGTTCTGGTCATCAGTAAATAGACTTCTTTCCCCAGGAATTGCTAAAACTCCTTCCCCTCTAAATGCTGACCCAGAAACCCCTCTCCAGACTGCTAATGCTTTCAACTCTTTTTTCTCTGAAACTATTCAATCCCTAGCCAAACAAATGAACTCTAACAACTCTCATATTCCAACTAACATAACTACCTCCTCCTTCAACTTCTCTAAAACCTATATCTACCTCTTTCATCTACAACCTCATTCACAAACTGAAACCCTGTACCCCTTCTGCTGACAAGCTCCCTTCTCTTTTCCTTCAGAAAGCTGCCAAAGAAATTGCATATCCTATATCCTTACTTATCAACAGAACTATCCAAGAAGGAACCATCCCTGATATCTGGAAAGTCTCCTATATTATCCCACTGCATAAAGGTGGTAACTCCCTTGACCTTTCCAACTTTAGACCAATTGCCCTTCTCTCACCCCTAGCAAAAATCATGGAAAAATGTATTCATCAGCAACTTGTACACTATCTCTCTTCACAGCATGATAGCAAACTGCCAGCATGGTTTCAGACCCCACCACAGTACCACCACTGCCCTTCTATCCTTTGTAGATACTATCAACAAAAATCGAAACAACAATACTCTCTTCCGCTCTTTTCATTGATCTCTAAAGCTTTCGACATGGTCAACCACTCACTCTTAATTAACATTCTTGAATCTCTCTCTTGTGATAAACTAGCCACTAATTGGTTTAAATCTTATTTTAACAACAGACAACAAGCAGTAATATGGGAAAACCATATCTCATCACTCTTGCCCATTTCCATCGGAGTTCCCCAGGGCTCCATTCTTGGTCCACTTCTGTTCTCCCTCTTTATTAACGATCTTCAGACTGCTATCCCTCAAGCAACCTGCATACAATATGCAGATGATTCTACCCTTATCTGCTCAGTACCTTCCTCTACTGAACTGAGCTCATTGACCCAAAATACCTTTAACACAGTAGAAACTTGGTTTTCTAGACGGTTTCTCCTACTAAATGCCAAAAAAACAAAACTCCTCCTCTTCTCCCCACCACTGTCCCCCTTTAAACTTTACCATTTCCTCAAATAATGGCACTATCATCTCACCTGATCCAACTACTAAACTCTTAGGAATAACCATTGACAATAATCTCTCCTTCGATCAGCATATTAACAACACCATCAAGATTGTTAACAGAAAAATTGGATCCCTATATCGTATCAAACCTTTTCTAACCCCAGCAACTAGAACCAAAATTGCACAATCTCATCTCTTATCTACTCTCCTATATGCTTCCCCCATTTATACAAACCTTAAGAAAATCAATCTTAACAAACTTGCTATAACAACATAGCTCGCTTCGCCACTAGTAACCCCTTTAGGACCCATCATTGTATAAACCTAAAACAACTTGGCTGGCTCAAATTTCAAAACTACCTTATAATTCCTCAACTCACTATAGCCCACAACATATTACACCTACCTGACAACACCCCAATACTCTCTCAACTTCTAATCCCTTACAACAATCTTAACTCACTTCGCTCCTCTAGTAAACTCATGACAAAATCAGTAAAGGTAAACAATACAGCAGGTGGTTCTCTATTCACTAACACTATAGGTAGAAGTTGGAATCTCTTACCTAGTGACATAACTCTGACTACATCCCTGCCACAATTCAAACAGAAAATTAAACTGTACTACCAAAATCATTGGCTTTGTTCCTGCAGTACACCTGACTAACCATTTTCTCGTACTCTATTTCTCCTTCACTCTTCTCATCTCTACCTGTTTCATTTCTCCTCCTTTTACTGTTCAGATTGAAGTATGTACATTTTACGTACATTTGCTAACATGTAATGAATTGCATATTGTAAACTTGTTTCTCTTGGAAATTATCTTTTCATTCTGTGTGTTATGACTTCCAATTTTTGCTATTTCTTAGAGTAATGATTTTTTTTTTGTTTTGTTTTTTATGTAATGTACTTAGTATTTAGTGGAGCTTTTCTCCTCGGGCCTCTGCTGAAAATGGACATGTATCCAGCCAGACTAGCCCGGTCAACAAATGTAAAATAAATAAAATAAACCTTAGGATGCTCAGAGAGGGGTATATGAGGGATCCTCTTGTTTTGGGTTAAGTGGTTTACACAGTGAGACAGCAGTGCAGGTTGCATCCTTACCATACTCACAATGGGAGAGAACAAAGGCTGTCTCAGCTAAACTGTGCTATGAGTAACATTTCTGACCTGTTCCCCTTTATGTTCTGTATTACGCTGAAGAGAAGAAATATTAACACAAAAATCTACTTAGGCTGTTGAGAAGGCATCTGTTGCCTAGGTTGGTGCCCTGGTCCAAAATGTCTGAGCTGCGTGTTTTCTGAAGAAGCAAAAATGTTTATTTCTGATACACCCCATCTATGATTGAAATCTTCAGCATCCATTTCTAAGGGATTGCCTCTGTTCTGCCTAACTGGTATGCTACAATGTTTTCTAGAGAGGGATGTAAGATGCTCTGAGGTTCATGTCCGATTCCTAGACTAAGCCCCATGCCTAGCCTGCATAACTGGTATGAGCATGCCCCCCCCCCCCCACTAGAAGCATCACATTGTTGTGCTGCTGTCTGTAAGGATATGCAGGATCCCTGGCTGCCAAATAGATTTGCATGCTTTGATGTCTAAAATTACTGCCATCATCTCTGAAATTGATGTGTTTTTTTTCTCTGAGTTTTGTCCCAGTTTCTTTGGATGCTCTGTTTCCCTGAATCAGCCCCCCCCCCCCCAGGCTACATCTGAGGAATCTGTGGTTACTGTTTGGGTATCTGTCCCTAGCTTGAATAGGTTTACCTCTTATATCCACCATAACAATTCTTTCTCCATACAGGGCAGCAGGGAGATGAGACACTGAAAGCAGTGAACATGGTGCCATCTCTTTCTTGGGTATCACTGGAGCTTCCTTATGTAGAGCCTTGCAAGTGGGACCTTTAGGACTGTGTGAAGACAATGTGCCTCAGTGTTTTGAGGAACTTCCAGAGGTTCATAGGTAAGTACTAGGTTAGTTGCCCTTGTGGGCCACTTTAAGCCCAGCCAATTTCCTTTTTTTGTGCTCAAAATAACCTATTCCATTTGGTTATAGACTGGCCTTACCCATCCCGTTATCAATAATTATATATTACTCCTAATGACAATAACTGAGTTTCATGCCATACATGTAAGGGGGCCCATGCATGGGATAAAGCATTGAGGAGCTGCATCTATCCATTAGCAATACAGAGGCAGTCCTGGGGTGAATTTTCTGTTTCCCATCCATGTTTCTAAGTTGTGCATAAATATGGATAAGGAATGAACTTTGTTTTATGTGGATGGGGAGTCTGTTCCAGAGCAGAAGTATCCTCTGTGAGATATACCTGTCCCTCCAAACCATTCTATTGACATTGCAGAAGAGGTTTATATCTCTATACTGAGTATTTATGATGTCATTTGACTTGCTGATGTGCAGTAAATCCATCAGTATTGTGTCAGAGGATGCCTTGTATGCCAGGCACAGTTCACCTTTTAGTGGTCTGTAGAATACCTAGTATAATGACAGAGATTTGAGTCACTCCATTTAGGACATGTTGTCTGACATATTCTTTGCCTTAGTATGATTTTGCTGAGTTATATGTTCAGAGTCAGTTACAGCACCTTCTGTGAGAGAAGGAATGCTCTCTGGTTTACAATGTTTAGAAGATCTCACAGGAATATGACTTATCTGATGGGTAGTAGCTTGGGTTTTGGCAAGTTTAGAGAGATTTCTAGTCTTCTGAAACAGGCCATGGTAAATTGCAGAGCTGTCTACATGTTCTCTAGGGATGATGCCTGAATCGGTCTTAAATTCAGGAAGCCATAAATATGATTGTTCTTGGTTTTGCAGTAGGAAATTAATAGAGCCAGACATTTTGTGAACACTCAGAGTGCACCACATAAATCAAATGGCAAGGATGTAAATTGCTATTCAGTACCCCTGCTTTTAGTTTAAGCTACTGCCTGCCTGTCCTGGCTATAGGTAGATGGAGGTATGTATCTTTTGGGTCTAGAGTCTGGCAGTTGATGCAGAGGTTTAAAGGCATGGGCTGTTAATGAGCTGCTTCCTGTGGTCTAGGGTTTGATTCCCTCAGCCTTCATTTGCGTAACTGTGTGCCACTGAGCAAGTTACTTAACCAGACAGTGTTAGGAGAAACTGAAAGACTGGGGTAGGTTCATCAGTGATTGTCTGGTAACTAAAATAATGAATAAAGGCTTGAGGAGGAAAGGGAGAGATAGAAAGGCTTGCGAGGTAAAGATTTGAATTTTGGTATATTTAGAAATTTGACTCTTCAACAAAACAGTAAATGAAGCGCTTACAAATGGCACTAGAGCCACTTAGGACAATGAAGAGCCATCAAAGACAGTAAAAACTTTATTCAGTTGAGTGCTTTCATCCACTGATCCAGTGGACTTCATCAGAATCTAAAATCATTCATCACGAGCACCTGTTTTATACACAACTCTATCTAATAGGATGTGCTCATACACAGTAATTAACTACTCAAACAAGCTTGTCTTAAAATAACAATGAATAAAAATATTTCCTGTTTCATTAAATAAACTACTAATACTGCATAATAAATTCATATACAAGAAATATTAATTCAACATAGTTAAAAACCATATGAATAAAAAATAGTCTATAATATACTACTACAGTCAAATTCTACCTAATAAAGTGTATATGCAAATGGTGACATTTCACTATAAACTATGTAATCTGGATAAAAAACATCTTGGCTTGACTATATTCTTAATTGTAATACTGGATTAATTGGGATATTATCATTAATACCAGGGTGGTTTGTAGCATTGAGTAGCAACTGCCATTTAACGTCTTTCTCTTCTAGTAAAACTTTAACATTACTGCCACTTGGATTCACAATTAAACTTTCTAAAATAGCAAATTTAAACATATTACAAGTCAGACTAGCTACCAAATGTCTAAATAAGGCATTTTTAGTATTATGCCTTTTTATCTGGTAATTATGCTTGTATATTCTGTTCTTTAGAGCTCTATCAGTTTTTTCCTACATAAAAAACTGAACATGACATGCACTTAGCTAAATAGACCACATGTCTTGTATTACAATTTCCTTTCCTGAAATATACTTTAGTCTTGTTTATGTTATCAGATATTAAACATGCACCTTCTAGTATGGCAAAACATTGGTTGAAATTTCCACATTTGTTTAGTGCCACTTTCATTTTGTTTTATTTTGTGTTCAGTAAGTTCTGGGTTGTATTCAAATTTGTTTTTTAAATTAGTCCTCGTTTTAAACACAAAATTTGGTTTGTCCCCCAATAATTTATACACTTCACCATCACTTCTTAATAAGTTCTAGTTCTTGACCACAATATTTTTAACTTGTTGAACAGATGGGTTATATTCTAGCACTAAAGCTTTCCTGAAGTCGTTGTTAACATTGATGTTTATTTAAATAAGATGTATACTATTTTAAACAATACAGGTACATACAAGGTTATATCCATAAATGAAATAAATATAGCACACCATAGAATTGATTTATTTTAGAGGAATGTTTATTAGACAACAGAATCACTAAAGATGTGTGTAATTTTTTAAAAGTGGAAAATCCTGTTATAGCTACTATAGTAGGAATCCCTAAATTACATAAGAATATATCTGAATCCCTTTTTTGTCCCATGATATCAGGTAGCAAATCTAAGACCTTCCCTTAAGGGGTAGTTGTTGATAGATGGTTAAAACACATTTATAGTAATGTAGATCATGTATTAAAAGATTCATGGGACTTTTTGAATAGCCTAAATGTTGGAAATTTGGACAAGGATTTGATATTTTTAACAATTGATGTCACTGATTTATTTTTTATATCCCAAGAGATGAATGTTTGGAAAGTTTAATTAACAATATGAGAACATATTCTGGATTAGAATGGGAGAAAATCCAACTAATAGCTGAATTTATGGCCTTTGTACTGGATTACAACTTCATATATTTTGAAGGTGAATATTTCAGACAAACAAGAGGGGTGGCCATGGATGCATCATGTGTCCCCGTATTTGCAAACTAAGTTCTATTCGATTGGGAGACTAAGTATGTTCTAAACTGCAAATTTCCTGACAATAGTAAATTTTATGCCTGATTTTTGGATGATATATTTGTCCTATGGAAAGGTACCCATGATAGTACTGATGAATTTATTAAGTATTTAAATGAGACAAGTACCTTTTTGAAGTTCACGTACACATATGATAGGTAAGGAAAACCATTTTTGGAAACTTATATATCACACACCGAATGAGGTTTTAGATCCAATTTGTATCGCAAACCTACTTTTAGCAACACCTATTTGGAATATACTAGTTGCCACCCTACTAGTAAAAAAAAAAAGCATTCTCAAAGGGCAATGTATTAGGGCTGCACTTATGACCTCACAGTATGAGGATATGGTGAAAGAATTGGATATTATAAGTGAAATGTTTTCAACTAGAGGTTACCCCCCAGACAATGGTGAATGATATCACCAATTAAAACACAATGGGGTAATAAATACAAACCACTATTGGGAGTTGGTTTTGAATCTCCTGAAAACATCAATCTTAACAAAGACTTCAGGAAAGCTTTAGTGCTAGAATATAACCCATCTGTTCAACAGGTTAAAAATATTGTGGTCAAAAACTGGAACTTATTAAGAAGTGATGGTGAAGTGTATAAATTATTGGGGGACAAACCAAATTTTGTGTTTAAAACAAGGACCAATTTAAAAAACAAATTTGAATACAACCCAGAACTTACTGAACACAAAATGAAAGTGGTACTAAAAAATGTGGAAGTTGCAACCAATGTTTTGCCATATTAGAAGGTGCATGTTTAATATCGGATCCCCTTCAGTTAACCGAAACGCCACAACACCGAAACACAAATCACCAACACCAACAGACCGACAACACAAAATACCGACAATACAACCATACATGCACTAACCGTAACCCAAACCCTAACCCTAAGGTCCGACACAACCGCACACTTACCCTACCCGCACCCTAACCCAAACTCACTTAACCCACCCCTAAACCCACAGTCCGTCACTATCGCACACACACCCTGCCTGCACCCTAACCCTAACTCACTTAACCCACCCCTAAACCCACAGTCCGTCACTATCGCACACACACCCTACCTGCACCCTAACCCTAACTCACTTAACCCACCCCTAAACCCACAGTCCCTCACTATCGCACACTTACCTGTCCGCTCCCTAACACTAAATCCCTCACTCTATCGCACACTTACCGAGTCCGTCGGGTTCTCACCTTGTCGGTCATCTGCGTTGTCGGTGATTTCGGCCCGTCTGATTCCGTCGGTCTAGTGAGCTTTCGGGCATCTAAAGGTGATCCTTAATATCAGATAACATAAACAAGACTAAAGTATATTTCAGGAAAGGAAATTGTAATACTAGACATGTTGTCTATTTAGCTAAGTGCATGTCATGTTCAGTTTTTTTATGTAGGAGAAAACTGATAGAGCTCTAAAGAACAGAATATACGAACATAATTAAAAAGGCATAATACTAATAATGCCGTATTTAGACATTTGGTAGCTAGTCCGACTTGTAATATGTTTACATTTTCTATTTTAGAAAGTTTAATTGTGAATCCAAGGGGAGGTAATGTTAAAGTTTTACTAGAAGAGAAAGAAGTTAAATGGTAGTTGCTACTCAATGCTACAAACCACCTTGGTATTAATGATAATATCCCAATTAATCCAGTATTACAATTAAAAATATAGTCAAGCCAAGATGTTTTTTATCCAGATTACATATTTTATAGCGAAATGTCACCATTTGCACATATACTTTATTAGGTAGAATTTGACTGTAGTAGTATATTATATACTCTATTTTTTATCCATATGTTTTTTAACTACATTGAATTAATATTTCTTGTATATAAATTTACTATGCAGTATCAGTAGTTTATTTAATGAAATAGGAAATATTTGTTAGTCACTGTTATTTTTAAGACAAGCTTGTTTGAGTAGTTAATTATTGCATATGAGCGCATCTTATTAGATAGACTTGCATATAAAACAGGTGTTCATGATGAATGATTTTAGATTCTGATGAAGTCCACTGAATCAATGGATGAAAGCGCTCAATTGAATAAAGTTTTTACTGTCTTTGATGAGTCTTCATTGTCCTAAGTGGCACTAGTGCCCTTTTTAAGCATTTAATTTGCTGTTTTGTTGAAGAGTTGTGTTTGTGCAGGAATGCTTAAGTTGTATATTTAATTAATGTTTAGAAATTTGTTTAGCTTTGATTGGTTTAAAATTGGTCTCCATGGGCTGTTTTTCCTTGAGACTAGTAACAGCCTTGAGTAGAAGCTTGTGTGCCCCGTTCCTGATCTGGTAATGTCTTCAAGTTCCCTGCTTCAGAAGGTTTAGTAATATGGGTTTGATCCAGTGTCTTTGTTCCCTGAATACTTGGGAATTATTTTGAATGCTAGTCTTTTTATAAACTAGAGTCTGTATCATTACACCAAGATTCCTAGTTCCCAAGTGATTTTCTCCCACTGTCCTACAAACAAGCCCAGATGACCTTCTAGTTTTGGGTGGGTGTGGATAGTTGTTGTGGATTTGGAGAGGGTATGGACTGGATTAGTATACAAAGGGTGGGAAATGAAAGACCTCTGTTGAGTCATTGTTGTTTCCTATTGATGTCTCAATTTTGAAGGCCCCCAGGCTTTCCCTTTTTATCAGCTTGCCATTTTCTCTTCAACTGGCCTTTCTTCCATTTTGGTTGCTTACTCTAGTCTTGTCTCCAGTAGAATGATCAACTCTTGTTAAGGTAGTTTCTACTGTGTTTGACAGGGGAGTGAAACAGCTGTTTCACAGACTACATAGTCTTCCCATTCACCTTCTCCTCTAGCTTCTTAAACATGTGTTCAGTATGGGGTCCAAAAAGCAAATCCTTCTCTACTGGAGCATTACGGGATTGTGCCTTTACATGATCTGACAGAGGCTTAGGCTCCCATTTGAAATACTGACTTATTCTATTGAGGGTTTCTTCAAATGAGAAATCCTTTGGTGGTGAGGCAGAATATAAGGTGTCCTCAGTGTCAGACTCATAGCTAAAAGTTCACTGACATTCAGCCATTCTTGAGTCAGAGAAATCTGATTCATCAGGTGGCGTGTGTCTTTCTTTCTTTCCTTTTAAAGTAGTGACTCCTGGCACTGATGCCTACTCTAATGGTGGCCACAGATTCCTGAGAAAAAGTACAAAGTATTTCACTAACTTCATTGGATTGGTGAAGGAGCCTAGGACAAGAGATGGAATATTCAGCTCAGGCTAAGGCAAGATGGCAGATATCCAAAAAGCCTTGTTGCAAGCAAGCAACAGAGCTGGGAGCTGTAAAAGTGCCTCACCAGACCTGATGCCTTTGAATGCAAGATGGCTTTTGTACTCCTTGGATATGTTGCCAGCCTTGTACGTTTCCTTCTTGTTGTGCTTCTCTTTTAGTTTCCTGAAGGGAGCATTTGCAGATGTCTTGGATGATGGCACAGCAGCCCTGGACAATGTATGCATCCTCTTCTTCTCAAATAGTCTTGTCTAATGTATTTAAGCATTTTTAATTAATATAATGTGTTATATCTGATGAAGTCCAACAGTGAGGGTGGACGAAAAAGCAGTGTGTTTTAAGAGCGTTTATGTGGAGTCTGTTTTTTGTGGTTGTGGAATAAACTGGTTGTGAAAATAACTTTGGTGTAATCCGTTCCATCTACCTTGCTCGTTTTTGAGGTTACTGGTCTATTTTGAGCGTTTTGGTGCTTTTTTGGTTGCTGTTTCTTTCACCGGGTAGATGGAAGGAGGATCGCCTGCTAGCAGCAAAGAAGAGATGGGGCAATCGCGTAAGCTGATTGGTCAGCTTACGGAGTTAATAGACTTGTTAACTCCGTTGTGTCAGTCGCTTTTAGTTAAGCGTAATTCCAATGCGTGCGCTGAATCAGAAGGGACCGAAGGGTCTGGACATGTTAAAACAAAAAGGAAAAGGACTAGCAGTGAGCAAATGGCATTAAATATTGAAAATGGGGAACCGAATGTTAGCAGCTTTAATCCTGCAGCAACGCCATCCACTTTTGGGATTACAGCACGACACAACAGCAGAGGAAGTTCGCTGGGAGCTGATAACACTTGCAATCCTGTTCAGCCTTCTTTGGGGAAGGCATCTGAAGGTACTGTTGTAAATTTGACTGCAAGAAAAGATACTAACGAATGGTTACACAAACCTTGTCCATTTAATTTTGAATTTAAACGCAATGTTAACTTGCCTGATGGCGAGTCATACGCTATCAAAATGGACAAGCTTCAAAAATTAATGTTAAAATTTAAGACTGTAAACATTGAAAATGACTATTTGCATGAGTGCATAAAAAGGAAAATAGTCCCTAAGGGACTAAGGGTATGGAAATACCCGAACAATGTACAGGCAGGCTCAGATTTTCATAAAGAATTATTAGATGTTTTTAATGATTGTGGTTTAGAAATTTTAAAGCTTGTTATTAAAGAAAATATTAGGGTGCAAGAAACATTAAAAGGGGAGATTGATGTGTTAGATATTAGTATTAAGAATGATTTAATACATGGGATTAGAGATGAGTGTGACAAGTATTATAAAGTCAGAGATGATATTGATTTTAAATGTAATGAACTTGTGCAAAGAAAGATGAATAAATTAAAAAGGGATATAGAAGAATACCAAAATGACCATAGTTATCCCAAGCCTCCGTATACTAAATGGGATCATCAGGGTGACAAGTTTATAAGGAATAATAAATATCAGACAAACACTTCTAGGAAAAATGAGGAGGTGGGAAGAGAATGGAATGGTTTTGACTACAATATTGAATTTCCACCTTTGGATAGAAGGGAAAGGAGTATAGGTTATCAAAATAATCAGGATTTTCGGAGAAGGGGGAGAGTGAGGTTTTAGATAAGTCACACCCACCCTCCACATTGGATAACAGTGAAATTCCTAGGATTGGCCCTAAATACACTTACAATGAATTTTCTATATATAACTATAGTGCTATTCCTATTATTAATGAACATTTTGATTTTATAAGTAAGGGACTGAAGTTTATTCCCTATAATAAAGGGGATATAGTTAAAACCATTATTGATATGAAAGTATGTATGAGAAAATTAAACTTAAAAACTATAATGAATAGTTATTCTACTCCTCAGGACTCGGGTCTGGTCCGTCATTCTACTTTTAATCCCCCCTGCATCCGCAGATTAAAAACCTGGAGATGGTTCTGGAGAAGGAAATTAGAAGAGTATATAATCGAGGTTTTCACAAAACTAATCTTACTAAAAAAGAATATCAGATTTTGAATATGTTAAGGAATAATTCTGATATTAGAATTATGAAACTGGATAAAGGAGGGGTATAGTTATAATGGATAATATTATGTATGAGGGTAAAATGAACTGCATTTTGAGAGACGAAACAAAGTACACTTGTGTTTCTATAAATGAGGTGAATGTGGCGTACCACAAAATAGACCTAAATTTGAAAGATATGTTGCTTGAAGGAATAATTAGTAAAATATACATATGAATATTTACAAGTGGGGAAACCAAGGATACCAATTATCTTTGGAATACCCAAGGTTCATAAAAGCATAGAGGATCCCCCATTTAGGCCAATAGTTTCCTCTGAAGGTTCGAAAACACTCCCCTTGGCCAAATACGTTGATTTGAAAGTAAAACATATATGTGCAAATAATAAATATATATTAAAAGATTCTTGGGATCTTTTAAGAAATATTACCCCTGAACTATATAGGGAAGAATTAATGTTCGTAACCATTGATATTATAGATCTCTTTTCATGTATACCCTATGGAGAGGGTGTAAATATGTTTGAGGAAGTAATTTATGAAGATAAAAAATTGACCCAAGTAGATAAAATAACTGTTATGAGTTTAGTGGATATGGTGTTGAAATAGAACTTTTTGATGTTTAACGAAGAATATTATCAACAAATACAAGGAGTTGCTATGGGTGCAGCGTGTGCACCCATATTTGCAAACCTTGTATTGGCAAAATGGGAAGAAAAGTATATACTGTATTCTGAATTTAATAAATGCTGGACATTATACCGTCGCTTCCTAGATGATATAGTCACTTTTTGGACTGGAGGTATAGACAAATTTGAAGAGTTCTTTGACTATATAAATACAACTATCAACTTCCTGAAATTTACTTATACCACCTCTTTTGATTCATTAAAATATTTGGATGTTGAGATCTACAAACATAATAATGCTTTTGAATCTAAAATTTATAGGAAAAAAACTTTTTGTAACTCTTTCTTACATTTTAGTAGTGCACACCCCTCACATTGCAAAAAGAATATAGTAAAAGGGCAATTTGTGAGGGGTTGTCGCATGACTAGTTTAAATGAAGATTTTAATATTGAATGTAACATCTTGGAAAAAATGTTCCAAGAAAGGGGATACCCCATAGAATTTGTAGAGAACATCAGAAAGGAGGTGGGAATAGGGAGAGCTACAAAATTTAAACCTATTAAAGGAAGTGGTGAAACTATATTGGAGACAACTACAATTATAAATAATAGTGAGATGGACGGTATTTTTGAACAGGCTATGATTTTAGAATATAATACTTCAAATTCCAAAATAAGAGAAGTATTTATTAAGGAATGGAATAATTTCTTATCATACACAGACATTAATAACATTAAAAATATTGTTCCAAAAGTGGTATACAGGAATTCATTGAACATGAAACAATTATTAGAGTCTAATAAAATTGGGAACAAATTCGGTGGTTATGGCATAATAGGGGGGGTTGAGGAAAAATGGAACATATAGATGTGGCCATTGTAAACAGTGTGAATATATAGTGGATAACAGTGAGGTGTATTTGAGCAGTAGGGGAATAACTATTAAAAACAAAGGACATTATAATTGTGGCACTCAGGGTTTGGTATACATAGCTTTATGTGGAAAATGCAGTTCTTTTTACATAGGGAAAACAGAAAGAGTCCTGAGGAGAAGAATTTACGAACACACATACGAAATATCAAAACAAAAGGAAACAAATGCTTTATATAAGCATACAAGAGAATGTGTTGGTTCAAAATTTTCATTTTTTATAATAGAGCAAGTAAAAAAGGAAATAAGAGGAGGACTATGGGAAGAATGACTTTAGTATAGGGAATTATGGTGGCAAATCAAGTTAGAAGCCACAAAAAGCCCTGGTCTAAATGAATACATTTCACTAACCCCAGTATTAAAATTAAAAGCTGAGAAAGTGTAATGAAATTAGTTGAACACTAGAGGGCGTCAATTCTCCAATGCACGTATATATGGATTGACTAATAAAGTTTTTTTTTACATAATGTATTTCTTATTTAAAGTATTTCTTATTTAAAGTATTTTTAAGCATTAATTATTTATTTATTTAATAAATTAATTTATAATGGTAATATATGCTATTATACAAAATACACTTATACACATTTTATAATGAATAAGTAATTTTAATTATTTAATATAGTTAATTTTGTTTTTGGTGTTACTTAAGGAAGTCAATAGAAGTAACTAAATATTAATGAGATGAGCCTAACCTGATTTGATATTGTAAGATGCACTTTAAAAGTATAGGTGGATTTACTTTTTAAAAATGTATTTAAGCATTTTTAATTAATATAATGTGTTATATCTGATGAAGTCCAACAGTGAGGGTGGACAAAAACGCAGTGTGTTTTAAGAGCGTTTATGTGGAGTCTGTTTTTCGTGGTTGTGGAATAAACTGGTTGTGAAAATAACTTTGGTGTAATCTGTTCCATCTACCTTGCTCGTTTTGAGGTTACTGGTCTATTTTGAGCGTTTTGGTGCTTTTTTGGATGGATATATAGTTCACTGACATTCAGCCATTCTTGAGTCAGAGAAGTCTGATTCATCAGGTGGAGTGTTTTTCTTTCCTTTTAAAGTAGTGACTCCTGGCACTGATGCCTACTCTGATGGTGGCCACAGATTCCTGAGAAAAAGTACAAAGTATTTCACAAACTTCATTGGATTGGTGAAGGAGCCTAGGACAAGAGATGGAATATTCAGCTCAGGCTAAGGCAAGATGGCAGATATCCAAAAAGCCTTGTTGCAAGCAAGCAACAGAGCTGGGAGCTGTAAAAGTGCCTCACCAGACCTGATGCCTTTGAATGCAAGATGGCTTTTGTACTCCTTGGATATGTTGCCAGCCTTGTACGTTTCCTTCTTGTTGTGCTTCTCTTTTAGTTTCTTGAAAGGAGCATTTGCAGATGTCTTGGATGATGGCACAGCAGCCCTGGACAATGTATGCATCCTCTTCTTCTCAAATAGTCCTGGAAAAATCTAGCTGTTTGTATCGTGGTCATCTGGTTAAACAAAGCACAATCGGGACAGAAGGGACCATTGTGTTCCATTCCCAAGCAGAAAAGACACTGACTATGAAAGTCTTTGTATGAGATTTGCTTCCTACAGAGAACTGCAGTTATTAACTTTAAATTCTGACACCTATAGCCCTGATGTTAAACATCTATTCTAGTTATAAATCATGCACATAAACAAGTAATGCATTTTTTCCCAAAGAAGGTACTTAACTGCACTCTGGGAGTGAGGCTGAACCAGCAGATTGACAAAGTTTAGGAACTTGCATAAAAAAAACAAAATTGTTTTCATACTGTGGCAAGAAAGAGCTAAAGATGGTATGGGTGGATATCCTTCTCATATCAGAGACGTGCTGACATCCAGGTTAGAGAATATCCTCCCAGCCTGCAGGGGAAAATGAAGAAAAGCTGTTGAAATCTAAAAATGTTATTACTACTGTAGCACTGAAAAATATGCTGATCATTAACTAATAGATTTGGTATGTCTGTTAAGTAGTCCATTAATGTACAGGAGAATAAGGGGGGGGCCTAACACTAAGCCTTGTGGAACTTACTGTAGTGAGCAATACTGTGGAGATATTCCTCCTGGATGGCTTGTACTCTGGTCTCAGCACATACATCTGGAGCTGATAAAGTTAAGAAAGAATTAATGATGGTGCAGGAAGATGTCTGCCTTATACCACAGACATGCAGACATCCAGGTGGTAGGGCATCTGCCCAGCCTGGAGGGGAAGGGTGAAAAGCTTTGGAAGTCAGGTAGACATCAGGCCTTTTGCTGTAGAAATTGCAATTATTCTCACTATCTCAACAATGAACATAGTCAAGCATGCGATTATTTTAATTTCCTAACAGAAATGTGCTTTCTCTATGCTGATAACATTGTCATTGACTGATCCCATCCCTCACATTCCTTTGACAACAGACAACTTCAGAATTATCTCAAAATAGATGCTGAGTGGTTGCAAAACATGAAGTGCCCACTAAATACAATGAAAACAAAAGCTATGCTATCTGGGACAAAGCAAAACTTTATTACCAGCAAACTGGCATATAGTAGGCTTAAACTGGCAAAATCTGGAGCTAAAGTAAAAAAAAAAAATGTTGTGCCCCAGAAAATATTCCTATTTTTTTATTACCTAAATGTAGGAGTGCAGCTGAAAGGGGAATTCATTTTGCAGAACTTGAATATGGTCCATATACAATAGCCTTCGTTTCCAAGAAAAGTCTCACCTCTAACTGGATATATAGGTTCATCACCCCCCACCACCACCCGAACATCATTGCTCTGTCCTTGTCAAGGCAAAGTAGCTTACACAGACCCACATATGTGGAGCTACTCACTTGTAATCTACCCAAACCTCTAAAACCATATCTCAGTGGCCCTGTGAACACTCAAAAAGGACAGCACCTCACACGACACATAACTCTGAAAAATACAGTAGCCCCACTTCCAAGCCCATAAGGCAACACACCAAACAACCAAATATTCTAGTTTTTGGGAATTCCATTGTCACATGGTGATGTCTCTCTTCCCAGGCTAAACAAACAGAAGATCGCAGTGACCAGTTTGTCTGGTGCCAGTAACTGCTAGATTCCTGCACTTAGGTCTTTAAACCACAAGTACCAATATGAGATGGTCATAAATGACCTAAGACATACCTCACTGGACTATCTGAAGAGAGACGTGATGGAACTCTCTGAATTTGTGTCCCAGGTGCGTATGGATCCAGCCTTTATTAACATCCTATCTTCGCCAATGATTATGCCACAGTACCAGCAAAAAAATTATTGACTTCAACAATTGGCTTAGTTTCTGGTGTCATTACAAGGAGATCCAGTGCCTGTCAGTCTGGGGAGACATGATCAACAAACCACAATGCCTTGCCAGAGATGGTTTGCACTTGTCATCATTTGGCTTCTGGATACTGGCAAAAGCTTTATCTATCCATGGTGCTTTTTTAGGCTGTGCTAAGTTGTTATCATCCAACATAAAACTCATTCATGACCACCCAAAGGTACTGCTGCTCATTGCTATTAGATTAAATAAAAAACTGCATTCCCTGGAAGCACTCCTCACCCTGGGGAACGCAGACATGCAGTCATGAAAAAATGGTTCAGAGCACCCTGGCTATCAAAGGCTACAATGCCTTTCATACATTTTGATCTTCCTCAGCTCAGGATTAAACAAGGGGTGGAAGTGTCTCGGTGTTCATAAAGGACAAGTATACCACTAGACTAGTCCAACAACATGACTTGCTTGAGCTGCTCCATCCAAACTAACCATAGGTGTGATCCCATATCATATCCTTGCTAGCTACAGATCTCCTAACATGAGTCTAGAAAACCAGATCTCCTATCTAAACCTACTGGAATCTTTTACCATTCAGCCTAACACCATATTTATGGGTGACTTCAACTACCCCTTCTTAAACTGGGAGACCTATACAACCCATAATTCACTTCTTCAGAGGTTTTTGGACTTTGTCAAAGCAAACACCCTAGAGCAACTAGTTAGCTCCCCAACTAGAAGTAAAAATATCCTAGATCTATTACTCATGAACATAGGGGGATGCTGCCCTCTCCCATTTATTAACTCCTTCCTGGTAAGATCTGACCACAAAATGATCTCCTTTAGTATTAAAACTAACCTAGAACCTCCTGCCCCATCAAACTCCAAACCTGTTAAGAACTTTGGTAAGGCCAGTTACCTTAAACTAAGTGACAGCTTATTAAACATCTAAGCCCCTCTGAACTCAGATGACACTGAGGCCTAATCTGTGCTGCACATAAAAGCACTGTACAAACACATTCATAGCTGCATAGAGAGGGCTGTACCTGTCAGAGTCAAATGTATGATTACTGTCAAAAATAAACCACCCTGGTGGATCCCTAGCACAAATAGGTTATTCAACAAAAGGAAAAAAATCCTCTCCAAAGCCAAGAAGAAGCAGACAAACCAGTGCAAGAAGACACTCACCAGCTTAAAAAACAAATTAGAGAGCTGGTCAAATCTGCCAAAGCAAACTACAAGGCAAAGCACGCCTCCCAGGTGAAAGATAACCATAAGGAATTTTTTTAATTACGTTCATAATCTGAGGGGAAATGCCCAGCAATATGTTGTTATTCATGAATGGCAACACTTACACTCAGCCTGTAACTATAACAAACCTGCTGACCATCAAATTCAGTTCAACCCGCACCCCTATCGCCTCTTACCACACCAAAAGAAATACCTGCAACCATCCCTCTACCGGTCATTATGAGGGATCAGGTCCTTACTGCACCTGCTAAAGCCAAAAACACAGCTTCCATGGGTCCTGACAACATTCCAGGATGCTTCTTAAATATCTTAAAACAGGATCTATCAGGACCACTAGAAACCTCCTTTAACCACAGCCTCTGGAGGGGCTTTGTCCCAGAGGAATGGAGGACTGCAACAGTTGTCCCTCTGCACAAGGGGGCCCATCAACTCACCTAGGGAACTACAGACCCGTATGCTTGATTAGTCTTACCTGCAAGGTCATGGAGAGAATTATCATGAACCTGATAAATTTCTAAACACTGGACCAGACCCATTTTGGCTTTGCCAAAGGGAGATCTTGCCTGCTCAATCTGGTGGACTTCGAGAAAGTCACCACAGTCATGGATGAGGGTAAAATGGTACACATCACTTATCTAAACCTGGCCAAAACTTTTGACACAATCCTCTACCTTTGGATCATTAGATAAACTTACTTCATAATCCCCTATATCCTCAGGCAGATAGCAAACTGGTTCACTGATGGGACACATGTTGACCAAATAGGTAAATCCACTTCTGATAAGAAACCTGTTACTAATGGTGTCCCACAGGGCTCAGTGTTGGAACCTCTCATATTTTGTATATACTTCTCTGAAGTGAAGACCAGTGTTGGGAGCCTCTGGCTCACTAAGTTCACCGATGACTGTAAGCTGAGAGTAATCATTAAATCCCCAAATTATGCTGACATCCTACAAACAGGCCTAAAAATGACTGGTGCCAAAACCATAGTCTGAGACTAAATGCTAAAAAGTGCATAATCATACAGTTCAATAAATCAGATATTGCTGCAAATTATAATATTGATAGCATACCCCTAAAAGTAGACTCAGTGGTGAGGGACCTAGCAACACACATAGATAGTAACCTAAACTTTGACCACCAGGTAGCTACTGTAGTGAGAAAATCCTTTTGTGTTGTTCAAATTATAGGTAAAGGCATGGCATCAAGGTCAAAGGAAGTCACAGTGCCATTGTACTCAGTTATCATCAGGCCCATAATTGAGTGCAGTTCTCCCTTCTGCAGGTGCCTAACCAGGCACTTAAACCAACTGGAATGGCCTCGGAGGTTTCTCACGTAAAAAATGCAAAGCATAGAACACTTCTTATATGGACTTGGTAAAGACCCTATCCCTTTACTACATCTCATATTGTTTATAGAGAGGTGACTTATGCCTGACATACAAGGCATTCTCCAACCCAGTCCTGATGAAAATGTTACATATTCACAAGAACAATTATATGAGGGTTACGCGTTCTATGGACCTGAACCTTATTTGTAACTCTAACAGAACTTGCTGGTGACAGATTCATATCCCAAAGGCTACCTTATGTGTGGAGTAAACTTTTAGTCTTCATAAAACAAAGCCCATCCCTCACTTTCTTCAAAAAGAATTTGGATAAATGGGTTGTGAACTGTAAATTCACTCATGGGATACTGTCTGTGTCCCTTATGGACAAAGACAGTCTGTAAAATGACTAAGGGCTCCAACACCCAAAGACCCATTACCCTGATACTACTCCATCCCATATCTGGGGAATAAAGATATAATATTGTCATATTCTGGGTACTGTTGGCTAGGTTTGTAAAGGCTCTTGCACTATTAGCCTACTAATCACATATGAACAGAGACCAGACGTTCTTCTTGGGTCGGTAGTCTTTAAAAAAATGTAGACCTTTCCCTTCCTCACAAGTAGACTTTCAGTTGGGAAATCATAGTCTTATGCTTCTTCCTAGCAAAACTCCAGCTTCACTAGTGGTCCATAATAACCTTCACTGCAGTCACTATATTTCGTCTGTATTATCACCCCCCAATCTGTAGGGATCAATTTCTGGTATTACAAACTAGCTCAAATCCTATATATAATTGTATTACAGACTGAAAAAAATGCTTTATGGACCATAAATTTCTAGAAAAATTTGCAGTCCTATAACATGTGTAGCAAGTCTGCCTTGTTGGAGCCAGGAGAGTTTCCAGGAAAGAGGCTTGCTTTCTTGCAAAGAGTTGAATAAGCATTATTCAAAATCATTAATTGGGTGAAATGTAATTTCTTAAGGGGGATATATTTTAAATTTGTGTTATCATAGATACAGCCATATTATTATCAACTAATGGGTCACATGATGACCATTATGAAGATATAAAATAAAATACATACTATATATACTAAATAATGGTATGTACACATACATGGAGGGTTACAATCTGGCTGCAATAACCAGGCTGATCATGTCCCAGAGTAAAGGTGGTATCTAAGCTACCCCCCCCCCCCCCATTACAGATACAGCTTCTGGTTAGCAGCAGATGTTATTTCAAGATTGATTAAACCTGGTTAATGAGAGACATTTCTAAGCTGGAAGGGCAGGGTGTTTCATGATCATAGATTTGCACTAGTGAACACACTGTTTTTCCTACCATGTAGATCCAGATGAAAGTGAATTACCTGTGCTAAGACATATACACATTGCTTAAAACCAGACCATTTCAACAAGTATTGTTCATTTGTGTTCTACTTCTCATGCTGCAGCTACTGATATCACTATCCTGGGGTACCAGATCGATAGATTATGCAGGTCTTGCTAGTAAGCTCTTTTTATGCTACCCCCTCCTTCGAAGAGGATAGGCAGTTGTACTACTACTAAGATGGTGGGGACAACTCATTGTATAGAAGCCGTTTAGTTTCTTTATGGCTTCCTTAATCATGTGGTTTATGTAGAAGTAATTTATCATATCTTAATAATGCCTTATTGCTAGGTAAGACCCTAGGAATTTGTTAATTTTCTATCTTTTCTTTTTTTGTATGAAGAGTTACGTTATTATATTCTCTAAAAATGAGATAGATAAAGACAGATAGAGAGAGAAGGAGAGAGAGAGGTTGAATGCAAGTGGTGTGCCAGTTGGTTCTAGATTGTTAGCTAGTAGCCCCCTAATTGTGAGAAATTCACAAGAGATATGTGTGTGTGTGTGCAAAGTCCACATAATTCCATATTGTGTATCCATGAGTTGTTCTGTCACCTGTTCCATGGATCATCATGGAAATTCAGTTATTGTAACTCTCGCTTTGGCATAAAAGATTTAAGTAAAGTCTACGTATAAGACATTAAGTGTCATATTTCATACAGTAATCATTTTTAAATTACAGTGCAAAGATGAGCATTCTTTTTGTGTGTAACCTGGGCTTTGGGGTGTGGTTTTAGTTTTAATTAGTAATATGTACAATACTGTGATATAAGTGCAATTGTAGCAGCACATAATTTACCTTTGAATACATATGGCCTTGTCTTCACACTATAGTAATATATCATAACTAGGGGGATTGGGAGTTGGTATAATGGTTAAGGTGTTTACCTCACAAACACAAGGTTCACTTTTGAAGGTGAAAATTGGCTAGGCTTAAAATGCCCCACAAGGGCAGCTAGCCTAATACTTGCATATGAACCTTTGAACGGGGTGTGGATTACCCCAGGATTTACTGTTGAGGTTTGGTCATGACAAAACCTGGGTATATAAACATTAAGCCAGACATGAATAAATCTCAATGTAATCCACACCCAGACATGGCATATTTTTGTTATGTCATGACTTATGCAATTTTTTTACTTGCTGTTTTTTACATTTTAGTTCTTACTATGCTTCTGAGATTTGTGTGATAAGGATATCCTTTTTTTGTGTGTTTTTTGCCTACCTTTCTGATGATCATCAAACCCTCTCTCAGTCGGTTGACATACTCCTTCCCTATACAACAGGGTGAGAGCCGATCAAGAGGGCCCATCATTAGGTAGACAATTAGGGTGATTAAGTTATTACTTTTTCCAACCCTAACCCTACTGCATATGCCCAGTAACACCCCTAACCGTAATGCACATGCCCAGTAACATGCTCAGTTTTTGATGCGCAATGGACATCAGCAAAGGGGTGACATAACCCTCAGGAGATGACTGCCCCTTTTGAAGTCAATGCTCCTGCGTGGTTACTAGTCACCATCAGGGATTCAACCATGGGATCTTGATTCCTGGGGATATGTTCCCACACCCTTCACTGAAGAGAGACAACTCAGCAAACCTGTGTCACGCCTCTCCTCCCCCATGTCAACTCCAGCCGGCCCAAGCTGATTATCAGATTTGGGCCATAATCAGGGCCTTACCCCTTTATACCAGTGAAGCTGGCTAAGCCAGTTCCTTTTTTGCACTGTTATATAATGTCTTTCTTGTGGAGGTGTTTTGGTCTGAATGCCTGACAAAAATATTATGGTTGTTAAACAAAGGTCAAAACTGAATTGCAGCAGGTTTTGTGCAGTTACTAAAATAGAGTAAAATATTGTACAACTTATAGCCCTTATTCTTTCAAAGTACCCCAAAAAGCAAATTATTTTGTATTGTCCTTATTTATTGTAAGCAAAATGTTAAACAGCACATATCCTTTAATATGTTAACTGGAATAGCCATATTTATTTGTTAGCTGGGGTAGAGCACTGATCACAAGTGACCAATTTTAATCTCAGTCCAGGAGTACTACAGAAGTCAGAATTACATTTAGTGAGAGATATAAAAAGCCAGATAGAAGCCAGTAAGATCCACAACCGATGTATTGATTGAGCACTTTTGTCTCACAATAGAAACTTCATCAGAATACCATTGTAACAAAAACCTCACCTTTTATACATTGTCTTAATCACATAAAATGACATAACTTCCTATTTACAAAATGTGAATTCATACATAAATACAAATAACTACTTCAAATTACTACATGACATCATTCTGTATAAAACACTTGCATAAAAAATATGCTTTAAGTTTTAAAATAGAACCAATAGAAATTGCACTAAGTCCTGGTGCCTCAGATAGCTTGCTATCAGCTAAAAGACACAATAAAATGAAGTATTTAGGAGTATGGATTGAAAAGGATTATGCTAAGGATATATGGGAAGAAACTGAACAAAAGCTAATACAAAAAACGAGAAATTGCAAGCTCTTGTTTATGGATATAGATAGCAATATACAAGCAGTGAGAATGTTTTTTCCCTTTAGTTTTATATACAGGTTAGGCATGTTGTTATCAACCAGAGGAGAAGTTGTGGACAATAATTTATAAAGAATTTAAGGAGTTTATCTGCGAGGGAAAGAGGGCAAGGGTCAAGTTGGATAAGTTGATCCTTCCTAGCAGAACAAGGTGGTTTGAAGGGATGTGTTAAAACTACACAATTAAAGCTCATATACATAACACAAACAGAAACCTATAATTCAAAGTGGAAAGGGTTGACATTTAAGAAATAAGGAGAGACTGGGATTATGGATGCAGATCCTTAAGGAGAATAACAGCAGCCATACAGAATATATTCATAAAGTAGCAGAAAGTATTCTAAGAAGTAAGCCAACACAATAATTGAGAAAGGAGGTGTTGCCATTAGGGATGACTGCAATCAGTGGTGCAGAGAATAGACAAGAGTGGGTCAGAATTTACTGGAGAAAATTGGCAAAGGAACCAAGGTACTGGGAGCAAATAACTAGAGAGGGAAAATGATGGAAAGGGAAGAGGCCAAGAAGACATTTGGAATGCAGGGTACAGGCTGCCTTCCCTATCAGGGATTGATATGAAAGTATAGACAAAGAGAATGGGATAAGGGAATCTTAAAAGACCTACTCTGGTAGACTTTTTAGCTGAATCTAGAACAGAAGCTGCTCTTAAAAATAGGATAAGTAGTAGGACATATAAGGTATTGCACAGTAACCATAGGAATCAATTAAAAGGGGTTAGAAAATATTAGAAAGAATATAGCTCCAAAACATACAATAAGGTCTAGAAAGATTTAAGATTTTTGTTTGAAAGTGTTTGCATAGATATTTTTATACCCTGACCAGACTTCAAAGAATTTTTCCTTAGGTAGATGCCAAATGTTGGAGGTGTGATGGGGAAGAAAGAAATAACTGGGAGCATATGTTTTGGGAGTTTAATGAGTTAGCAGACTTTAAAAATTCCCTCCAAAATACAGAAGTGTTGGGTGAGCAAACGGGTATAACTAAGGAAATTATTTATTTATTTAATTAGCTAGTATACAGGATCTGCATTGTCCAGACAAAGTAAGGCCTTGTTAAGTTTAATTTTGTTGGCTGCCAAAAAAACACTTATTAGAAAATGGAAATCAAGGTCTAAACCAATTGTATTTGAAGTATTGAATATTGTAACCGAGATAAAATAACTGGAAGTGGGATCTTTAGAAAGGAGCAAGAACAAATTACATAGAAAAAATGGAAAACTGTTGGAACAATACATGCATAATAATGAAGAGGAAGAGTAAGGTTTAAGGGATGGCAGGAATGGAGCAATTTATGTGCTGCTGGATTTATGATAGTTATACAAATGAATACATGTGATGTATAATGTTTGTAACTGAAAACATGTCAATATGGTTTGTGTTCTTTTATACAAATGTATGTTCGCCTATATCTTAAGTGATAAATCAATGAAAGTGTTAAAAAAGAAATAATTTGATTGTATGTATATCTAATGCAGAGCTGTAGTTAACTAAAACACTGATTAGTATGTATGTGTATTAAAAGAAAAACTCACAGTTTAGAAGTGATAATTTCAGTGTGTATACTAATTATGGGGAACCTACAAGTGGACAAAGATTGAACTCTTGAGCTTCATTTGGCCATGGTTCAGTTTGTCAACAAGCAGATTTCCACCATAGAAAATCACTGTCAGTGAGATCTGCTGACAGCGATGCCCTTTCCATGGGAATTTTCCCTTTTTTGAGTTGGTGGGATCATGGATTTGGTATATATAATTTTGTAGGTGTGGGAAGGCTTGCCTTCCACAATGGGGGTGCAGGTGGGAAGAAGGTGTCACCTGTAAAAAAACACTTAAATGTTTTTTTTTTTAATCTGCTAATACTGTTTGGGGATTCTGACCCATGGTGCATTCAGTTTCGTCCATTCATAGTGGAAGCCACTATTATACTAGAGACTTTAATATTATAGCAGCATGACTGGGTTGATATAGAATAGAAACTGGAAACTTTTCTGAAGCATATAAAGGTGTTACTTGGTAATGAAAAGAAAAAGGTTGTCACTTGTTCAATTTTCCTTCACAAAACAGTAGTGATTTTTTTAAGGTATGGCTGCCAGTCTTTTTCCTGTGAGTGATTAAGGAAATCACTCATGGTTCATAGGATATTAAAACTGATTAAACTGTTTTAATGTTAAAGGCTATGGTATAATTCAGACTATCTTCTGCTTCTGTTTTAGACTTCATCTCTCTCAGTTTTTTTATCCTGAACAAGAGCATAGCCTCCCAAAAGGCATTAATAAAACTGAAAAACTAAAACAGACATGCCACGCCAGCAAAAAAAAAAAAAATAAAAATAAAATAAAATAAAAAAAAAAATGCTCATTTGGTATCAGACATACACCTTTAACTTCAGTGGTACTTTTTTGGAAATATTTCATTTATTCTCTGCAATGAAATCTGATAGAACTTACATTAAAAATGTTCTGGCATATTTATCCTGCTTTTATTTTATTAAGATACATATTATGCTAAATGGCTTTTTTTAGGATGTCAGGGTAACCAACTGGCTTTTTGCTTAAGTTTTTTATTTCAGGAGCCTTTTTCAGTATTGAAAACACATGCTTAGCAGACACATGTAATATCTGTGGTGGGGAATGGGAGGCCTACTTTCTGGAATTTGGTATATAGTTCCAAAATTCCTGGATATGCCCCCAATATTTATTGTCCCCTCCTATGTCTCTCTCTTCATTCTGAACCTATCCCACAACTGCCTCCCCTACTCCATTATCCTTAGTGTTGCTTCTCAATGTCTTATCTCATCCACTTTGAGTTTTCCTTTTTCTGTACATTCTCCCTTGCTCTAGTCCTTCCTTTTCTCCACCTAACACCATCTATTGTATATTATCACTCATGCTAATTATACACATCCACATATGTCCATATTCTTATATTTCAGGGCTGTTTGAACTTAACAACTGTAACTGTGCCATACAGAGTCTACAATGGAAAATTATACCACCATCTATCTGGTAGACCATGCATAGTATCATTAACTTATTTTAAGGTGGACATATGATACCCTTCGTGATGTGGGTCAGTAAACTATACTCTCAGTATCTAGATGTCTTATCTTTAAGGTCACACCAACTTTGAGAGAAGAGGAATGATTTAATATCATTCATCTGAATTAGTGCAACCACTGGGTAGTATATTTACAGACTGGGAGTATGAGTCCCCCCTCACCCCACATAGGATGGTACAGGGAGGCACAACCATCCTGCAAAACAATGTTGAATAGTCTTTTTTTAGCACTGACTGCCACGGTTTAAAGGAACAGTGGTATAATGTGATCAGAACACTTGATTTTGATAAGACAGATTTAGATACTGTTTAGCACACTCAGTATTTCTATGCTTGGTCTTGGGCCTTTTCTCCCAAATCCTTAGTTGTAAATACGCTGTGCTCAGTTGAAGTTTTCTGAAATGCTAAATGATACCTGACACTATTTCCTCCACCCCATCCAGAATTCTGTGAACGGATGCAGATTATTCACACCTGGCCTGAATTCATTCCCTTTTGTTGTTTATATATTAGTATAGCTCCCTGAGAGTCTGCAGCACTGGAATAAATTCTATGTACCCACTAATACTGTTCCAGCAAGTCCTTAGAAATGGGCTATTTTTTAAAATCGGTGATTATTTATTTCATTTTTTATTCTTGTAGGTCCCACTGAATTATAGGCCGTTTTGAAAAAGGACCCTGGATGTCAAGTCAAACATGGCATCTATCTATAAAGCAAACTGTAACAGTATGTGAGCAGCTGAGTGAAAACAAACATACAAAATATTATGTATAATAAAGAGCAATAAGTCAGGTAAGCGTAACAAGAAATTCAGGTGTAGCATGGTACAGTGAACAAACAAGTCATGCATTCTACGTCTTAACAAGTTGTTTTACATGGAAAACAAATCAGATAGTGAGCAATCTATTAGAATCCAAAAAAATCCTCACAAATAATTCAAAATAAGCAGTAATACAAAATAATAAAAACATACTAATAGTCTAAAACAAACGCAAACTTTATTCAATAAACCTGGAAAGCACTTTCATTCCTGAAAGGAAACTTCTTTAAACCAAGTTAACATAAAAAGAAAGCCCTTTTAAAAGTATTGCATCATAAACACATCACACTGTGAATCAATGAATTAACCCTTTCTTTTTCAGTAGGGGGCTTTCTTTTTATGTTAACTTGGTCTGAAGAAGTTCCTTTCAGGAATGAAAGTGCTTACCAGGTTTAGTGAATAACGTTTGTGTTTTCTTAGACCGTTAGTATGTTTTTTTTTTTTTTCAATCTATTAGAATGTTAAAATAAATTATAGAGAAAAAGGCAATATCTAACAGCAGTTTCTAAGGACTTTCTGGAACAATATCGGAACAGAACAGGATCTATCATACACTATTGCAAATAAAGATATCAGCACAGGCAGAAAAACATAGAATATATGCAGATACATATAAAAGGAAAAGTACAAAATAATTTATTCATGACCCAAAAATGCTTTATAAAGAATTGGAAAACAAGGCAAAAGGAATTGAAACACCACCAAAAAAGAAGAAGAAATAGACACATTTTGGAGAAATATCTATGAAGTTCCTGTGGAACATAACAAAGATGCTGAATGGACTGAAGAAGAAAAAGAAACAATAAGAAGCTCAAATGTATGGTATATGAAATGGGATGAAGTAATGGCCAGAGAAATTGAAACAAAATTAAGAAAAGCTCCTAACTGGAAAACCCCAGGCCTAGATGCAGTACTTAACTTCTGGCTAAAAGTATTAACATATTTACAAGAAGATTTAGTCATGAGTAAGAACTATTGATATGTGCACCCCAAACAGACAGCAACTTGGTTAACAACAGAAAATGTCACTCCTCCTTAGGAGTGAAACTGCAAGATATCCTAAAAACTACAGACCAATAACTTGCCTTCCAACAATGTATAGACTATACACTGTAATTGATGTTGACAGAGTTTATAGTCATTAAGAAGAAAACTCAATCATGACAATAGAACAAAAGGGCAACAAAAGAAAGTCATATGGAACAAACAATCATTTGTTGTTAAATAAAGTCATAATGGAGAATTGTAAAAAGGGGAAGAATCTAGGTATGGCATGTATAGACTACAAAAAAGCATTTGACAGCATCCCATAATCATGGATAAAGGAATGCTTATATACACCCTATATTGATCAATTACATTACAGTGACCATGAAACAGTGGCAAACCACATTGCAGATAAGCTGTGATAAGGACAAATTATTATCCCAGGGATAAAAATTCAAATGGAGATATTTCAGGGTGACTCTTTGTCACTGTTGCTCTTCTGTCTTGCTCTTAACCCATTAAGCTGTCTAATTAACAGATTAGGTTATGGCTACAACTTGGCTCCCACGAAGCAACAACGTGTGAAGATGTCTCATCGTCTTTTTATGGATGATTTAAAACTGTATAATTCATCAGATGAGGAACTGAAACCACAACTGCAAGTGGTCAGAACTTTCTCAGATGATATAAGAATATCATTTTTTTTCTTGATAAATGTGCAAAAGTAACTTTTAAAGCAAGAAAGCTACAGCACCAAGAACATATTAGTCCGAGACAGGAATGTGATATAAAAGAACTTGAGCAAGAGGGAGCATATAAATGGGAATTGATGAAGGATCAACAGTAAAACATGAACAAATGCAAATAAAACTTAGTATGGAATATTTTAGAAGATTAAAATTAATATTGACAACAGTTCTGATATCTAGGAACAAAGTCCAAACTATAAACCAATTTGTTCTTCCTCTTCTAACTTACAGTTTTGGAATGACTGACTGGCTCCAAAACGTATTGCATCAGTTGGACAGGAAAACAAGAAAAATTATCCATGCTTATCAAATGAATTCTCCATTCTGAAGGAGGCAAGGGCCTCCTCAAAACTGATTGCATGTATAGATCTGCAGTCGTAGGACTGCATACATATTTGCTGACCTCACAAAATCCAAACATAGGGAAAGTTTTAAAACTTGAGGAGAACAAGTCTAAGATGACTTCCCTAATTGGTTTAGCAGAAGCATATCAGTGTCAAGCGAGAATGAAAATCAAACCAGAACTAGATAAAAAATCAGGCAGCAACTGAATATGGCAAAAAACAATTGAAAGTATATATGGTAAAGGGTCAGATGAGAAGGTAAGAAATGTGGAAATGCATAAATATAGTTGCAAGTACAGAAAACTCCTGGTACAATCTCATGTTGATCAGGATTTAATGCAAGAATGGTTAAGGAGAGTTGAATTTAAACCAAAAGATGGAAGGTTAATATTGGTGGCCCAGGATAGTGGACTTATGCGCACATTGGTTTACAGATTCCATTGAACATGTTGGAGAAACAGACAAATGTAGGTTTTGAAAAACAGAACTGGAAACAGTCACACATTTTGTTGCTGAGTGTGATACATTAATAGCAGCAGGCCTGTATACTGAAAGGTGTAATAATGTGGCATGATTATTGCATTGGAGATTGTCCAAACATTATAATACTGAAGTAGCGAAGAAGCATTGGAAACACAAATCACAATGCATTATAGAGAATGATGAAGTTTATGCCACATGGGATCACCCATTACCAACAGTTCAAAAACAGATGCAAGAAAAACAGATATGGTAGTCCATGAAAACAAGACAAAAGTAGCATTGATCACTGAAATTGCTACACCCAGTTATTATTGTGTCCTATGTGCAGAGAAACACAAAGTCATAAAATACCAAGATTTGCAGGCAGAAATTAGGGCAATGTTGAATAAGGGTACCCAGAAAATTCCAGTAGTAGAAGGGGTAATGCAGTTAAGAGTATTTTTGGCTAACATCAAAGACTGAAACAATACTAATTGCATGAATTTGTTTTATCATACTTTGACTTTGGAATGGGTCCATTCCTGTCATGGTATTAGAAACCCAAAAGACTTGTAGAAATTAAAAGTTGGTGAGGGATAGATGTTGTATATCTCAAGTATAGCAGCCTTCACTAGTTTGTACTATATATGGGTTATCTACAGTGTCAGCTAAACAGGTCCACTCATAGGATGTTTCTACTTCTGTACCAATTAATGTTTAATTTTTGTTCTGCATATATGTTCTTGTCGGAGCTTTTCTCCCCGGGCCTCCACCGAAAATGGGATCTTTTAGGCCCAGTGAACTTTCCTGGTAAACAAATGCAATAAATAAATATAAACACAGGATAGCAACAGGGCAGTGACATATCAAGAAAGTATTCCAAAACAAGGGTGGCACCAGTTACAAGATAAAAGCAGATATTATCTGGGGAGGAAATACAACAAGAAGAGGTGCCATGTTTCTGAAAGGATAAAAGAGTAGTAATGCCCGGTGTTGTCCCATTTTAGGCGCACATTATGCTTGCTTTAAAATGATCTTTGAGTTTTAAGGACCTAGAATAATGCTTCTGACTTTTTGCTAGGCAGGTTTTGTCACAGTTTGTGAGTGGCAGCAACAGAGGCCATTAGAAAATTAGCTAGCTATTAGACTGTCTTACTATCATAAAACACTGTTACAAAGGAAGCTATTAGACTGAGTTCATGTCACAAATTTGAGAGCTGACATTGCAGCCCTCTGTACTTGAAAAAAGTGCAGTTTCCACTGCAATTACTTTACATTAACTTCTCCACATTAACTGCTCCGCATTAACTTTTATACATTACCTACTCCACATTAACTACTGTACATTAACTGCTCCACATTAACTACTGCACATTAACTGCTCCACATTAACTACTGTACATTACCTACTGTACATTAACTACTGCACATTACCTACTCCACATTAACTACTGCAAATTAACTTCTCCACATTAACTACTACACATTAACTGCTCCACATTAACTACTGCACATTACCTACTCCACATTAACTACTGCATATTAACTTCTCCACATTAACTACTGCACATTAACTGCTCCACATTAACTACTGCACATTAACTGCACATTACCTACTCCACATTAACTACTGCACATTAACTGCTCCACATTAACTACTGTACATTACCTACTCCACATTAACTACTGCACATTAACTTCTTCACATTAACTACTGCACATTAACTACTGTACATTAACTGCTCCATATTAACTACTGCATATTAACGTCTCCACATTAACTACTGCATATTAACGTCTCCACATTAACTACTGCACATTAACTGCTCCACATTAACTGCTCCACATTAACTACTGCACATTACCTACTCCACATTAACTGCTCCACATTAACTACTGCACATTAACTGCTCCACATTAACTACTGTACATTACCTACTCCACATTAACTACTGCACATTAACTTCTTCACATTAACTACTGCACATTACCTACTGCACATTAACTACTGTACATTAACTGCTCCATATTAACTACTGCATATTAACGTCTCCACATTAACTACTGCACATTACCTACTCCACATTAACTACTATACATTATATACTCCACATTAACTACTGTACATTACCTACTCTACATTAACTACTGTACATTAACTGCTCCACATTAACTACTGTACATTACCTACTCCACATTAACTACTGTACATTAACTGCTCCATATTAACTACTGCATATTAACGTCTCCACATTAACTACTGCACATTACCTACTCCACATTAACTACTATACATTATATACTCCACATTAACTACTGTACATTACCTACTCCACATTAACTACTGTACATTAACTGCTCCACATTAACTACTGTACATTACCTACTCCACATTAACTACTGTACATTAACTGATCCACATTAACTACTGCACATTAACTTCTCCACATTAACTACTGCACATTAACTGCTCTGCATTAACTACTGCACATTATCTGCTCCGCATTAACTACTATACATTACCTACTTCACATTAACTACTCCACATTACCTGATATACATTACCTACTCCATATTAACTACTGCACATTAACTACTATACATTACCTACTCCACTACTACACATTACCTACTCCACATTAACTGATATACATTACCTACTCCATATTAACTACTGCACATTAACTACTATACATTACCTACTCCACTACTGCACATTACCTACTCCACGTTAACTAATGTACATTACATACTCCAACACTGCAGTGGCTCTGCTGGACAGAGAACTAATGGCTCTGCTGGACCGAGGCACAGGGAACTAATCTAAGGGGGCGGAGAAAGCAAACACATTCTGGCTAGGCTTATAGATGCCCTCGGGCAGATAGCCTAGTACTTACCTATGAACATTAACTACTGCACATTATCTACTCCACATTAACTACTGTACATTACCTACTCCACAATAGCTACTGTACATTACATACTCCACATTAACTACTGCACATTACCTTCTCCACATTAACTACTGTACATACCTACTCCACATTAATTTCTTCACATTAAGTACTCCACATTAACTACTGTATATTACCTTCTCCACATTAACTGCTGTACATTACCTACTCCACATTAACTACTGTACATTACCTACTCCATATTAACTGCTGCACATTACCTATTCCACAAAATAATTCACATTAACAACTCCACATTAACTACTGCACATTAACTGCTCCACATTAACTACTGTACATTAACTACTCCACATTAACTTCTCCACATTAACTACTGCACATTATCTACTCCATATTAATTACTGCACATTAACTACTCCACATTAACTACTGTACATTATATACTCCACATTAACTACTGTACATTACCTACTCCACATTAATTTCTGCACATTAACTACTATACATTACCTTTTCCACATTAACTAGTGTATATTACCTTCTCCACATTAACTACTGCACATTACCTACTCCACATTAACGACTGCACATTACATACTCCACATTAACTACTATACATTACCTACTCCACTGCTGTACATTACGTACTCCACATTAACTACTATACATTACCTAATCCACTACTGTATATTACTTACTTCACATTAACTACTGTACATTACCTACTCCACATTAACTACTATACATTACCTACTCCACTACTGTACATTACCTACTCCACATTAACTACTGCACATTACCTACTAAACATTAACTACTGTACATTACCTACTCCACATTAACTGCTGCACATTACCTACACCACAAAATTACTCCACATTAACTGCTCCACATTAACTACTGCACATTAACTTCTCCACATTAACTACTGCACATTATCTACTCCATATTAATTTCTGCACATTAACTACTCTACATTATATACTCCACATTAACTACTGTACATTACCTACTCCACATTAATTTCTGCACATTAACTACTATACATTACCTTCTCCACATTAACTACTGCACATTACCTACTCCACATTAACGACTGCACATTACATACTCCACATTAAATACTATACATTACCTACTCCACTACTGTACATTACGTACTCCACATTAATTACTGTACATTACGTACTCCACATTAATTACTGTACATTACCTACTCCACATTAACTACTATACATTACCTACTCCACTACTGTACATTACCTACTCCACATTAACTACTGCACATTACCTACTGTACATTACCTACTCCACATTAATTTCTGCACATTAACTACTCCACATTAACTGCTGCACATTACCTACACCACAAAATTACTTCACATTAACAACTCCACATTAACTGCTCCACATTAACTACTGTACATTACCTACTCCACATTAACTACTGTACATTACCTACTCCACTACTGTAAATTACCTACTCCACATTAACTACTATACATTACCTACTCCACTACTGTGCATTACTTACTCCACATTAACTACTGAACATTACCTACTCCACATTAACTACTATACATTACCTACTCCTTTAAGTAATCTTTTAAGATTCATTCGTAGTATTTGATCGTAATAGATATATGTGTACCCTCTTTTAGCTATTATGTAAGGTTACATAATATATTTTTGACAATAGCTTTTGTATGAATCAGTTTTAATATATAAATGGTTTTAGATTATTTGTATGTACATTGTTCAGTGACTTTACTACATTCACAACCAATGAGATGCGTTGGCACATTATTTAAAAGACTGTTAATTATTTTACCATTGTCTGATGAAGCCGAATGGTGAAAGCGCTTACTTTTTAATAAAATTGGGCTGTGACATTAGTCCGCGTTATACTTTTTATCCTTAACCATTGAAGTTTTGGAACTGTTACATCTTGCTTGATTCCTGTGGATGCTGTTTTCGTTTGTGGTTCTGAACTACTATACATTACCTACTCCACATTAACTACTGTACATTAACTACTATACATTACCTACTCCACTACTGTACATTACCTACTCCATATTAACTACTGCACATTACCTAGTCCACATTACTACTATAAATTACCGACTCCACTACTGTACATTACCTACTCCACATTAACTGCTGTACATTACCTACTCCACATTAATTTCTCCACATTAACTGCTGCACATTATCTACTCCACACTAACTACTATACATTACTCACTCCACATTAACGACTCCACATTTGCTGTTATACCTTCATAGTTCCAAGGGTCACAATCACATTCCTTTCAGTTATGTCAGGCACTCATGCAGTCTGCTGATGTTTAAGGGAAGGTAACTTAAAGTCTGAGGGCCTTCGTGGGTCTATGCCTGTTTACAAGACCACCAGGTACCTGAAATAATTCTATTATAGGAGCTGCTGAATAAGCAGCTATGTAGATACCTTGGCTTGTAATTAATCTGTGCCCATTGTAAAGAAACCAGTTCCACATAATTGCGAATCCTGCCTTGATGACATGCAGTAAACCTAGCAACCTTGTGATGTTCACCATTGACTTGATGATCAGCTTATGGTAGCATGATAACACTTTCACTAAGAATGATAGAGACAATCACTGAAAAAAAAAAAAAAAAAAGACTGACAAGTTAGCAAACCCACATCCTGCCAGTTCAGAACCAAAGTTTTTTTTTTTTTTTTTTTTGTAGAGCTGCAAGCCTTCCACACCCCCTGAACTTGTATAATTCTATAGTCACAAAAGAGTAGACAAGGAGAAACTCCCTAAAACAGTGCACAGCAGTCTCACACAAGCAGTTATCTTGCTGTTACTTTGAAGTCTTACAGAAAAACTATGAAAAGATGTAAATTTCACCTGTTGTGATCATGCAGCTCAAACTCACTCAAATGGTCATCTGGGAAGTTTTGGATAACCTATGTTAGAATTGTCTAACAATAGGAATTTCACACCTACTAATATCGCAACCATACACTGCTGTCAGTAGTCATTATGACCTCAATAATTTAGATTGACATAATGCTGTGTTAACATGGTCACATTCATATGTTGTTTATTCTAGTGATACAATTCAGTAGTTGGGGGGTGCGGGGGCGTAGCCCCCCCACCTAGTTGGGTTTTTACCAAATAATGTAAAACAACGCCAGACAACAGAAAACCAAATTAAGTGAGGGGTCTAAGCCCCCCACACCCCCAATACTAACATCAGGATTGCACTACAGATGGGAAAAGGACATATACCTTTGACTTGCCTTAGAGTACTACTTGTCAGTGAAATGAGGTTTAGGTGAAATGAACTTTAGGTGATTTGGTCTCAGTGAAATGGTCTTTCAGTGAAGTGATGCCATATTCATTATAAGTCACCTGTCCTGGTGAGGATTTTAGTGGTAAACTCTGGTGTTTATTGTAAATATATATTTAGTATTTCCATGTTCTTTTATTATTTATTATTAAATATGGAATGTTAAGTTGTCAATCTCGCCTTCATTCTTGCTTGATGGGTTCGGAGCTGATCCTCGGCTCCGACTCGGCACTTTGCTAAGCTCGAGAGTCACTTTTACCAGCTCGAGGCAGCCCCATATCCCATGATGCAAGGCGGTAAGTACCCAGATCTCGTTTGCCGCTTCGCTGATGAGGTCCTCCTTTTGCCAGCTCCTGGTAAGTGTTTAAAATAATACTTTTTTTGCCCCTTTTTTACCTTAAAACTTTATATTTAACGTTTTTAGTTTAGATTAAGTCCCTTTCTGACTAGAAATTCCCTCACTCCTTAATTTTTTTAGTCAGGCCTTCTTCCCTCCCATCCCCCCCCCTTGTTAGGGTGTGTGTATGTGTGTGAGAGGTTAGTTATCTTATTATTTTTGGGATAACTGGTTCTTGGGACTGTGTTGTGTGTTTTTGCAACCATGTCCAAGGAAAGGGTCTCAGGCTTTAAGAAGTGTGACTCGTGCTGTCAGAAGATGTCTCTGACAGACGGTCACACTTCTTGCTTATACTGCCTGGGACCTCTCCACCTGCAGGACTCCTGTGCAATTTGTCATTCCTTTAGCCAGAGAGTCCTGCAGGAGAGGAGAAACAAATTGATTTTAAGGGGCCTACTTAAACCGGAGGGCTCTCCGGCTAAGTCGGCTCCGAGTAAGACTTCCAAGTCTTCCAAGGCCCAGGCTTCTGTGTCTAAGCCTCCGGCCTCGGTTCCGACTCTTTCAGAGTTGAGATCGGCTCTGGCTGGAGCCGATCCTGGTTTGCACAAACCTTCGGCACCGATGGCTATCGGTGCCGATACTGGTACGGTCACATCGGTGTCGGCTCCGATTGGTTCCAACCACCATGTGGCTCAGGCTTAGGTGTCAGCGCCGACCGGCTCCGACACCCTTACCTTTACGTCTGTATCGGCTTCGGCCAGAGCCGATGCATCGAGACCTTCTGTCGGTGGCGAAAAGTCTTCGGCTCCGACTGCATCCATGGTTTCGTCGGCTCCGATGGTTCCTTCGAGGAAGAGGTCCAGGTCCCCTTCCTTGGAACCGATACTCTCGGCTCCGGCCTCACCTCTCCTCTCGGAACGGAGCCATCGGAGCCGATCATCTAGGTCATCCAGGCTTTCTGACCATGATTTAGAGAGGGTGGTCAGTAGATTATTAAAATCACAGGCACTGGCCCAGATGCTACATAGTCCGTCTCAACAGACGACTATTAGTCCACATCCCCTTGCAGTTCCTCCTTCGACTCTACCTCAGAGTTTGGAGCTGGAGTCTTCGGGAATAGTTTCTGCTATGGCTGAGGGACAGATACCCCCCCTTCTGCTCCCTCAGCCTCTACTCTTATCTCCTCTTCGAGACCTTCCTTAGAGGGATTCGGTGGTCGGGCTTCCCTGGTCTCCTCCGAGGGGGTGAGTGGCATCGGACCCTTGTCCGACCCCACTCTTCCCCTTGGAGCCTCGGCCTTGGTGAGCTCGGCCCCGACATCTGCCTCGGAGCCTTCCCTTTCAGTGGGCCCTGGAGTTCCTATTTCTTCGGAACGGGTTCTCTCGGACCTCCCTGGGAGGGGAGCCTTCGAGGTGATGAAGAGTGTGCTGGCCACTGGACTCAGCCAGCAGTCTGTTCCCTTAGCTCCTCCCTCTACGGTGCCTGTCGATATCTCTGCCATCTCTCTTGCTCCCGGACCCAGAGATCCTCCGCCTCAGGTTTCCCCACTGGGAAGAACCCCCCTCTTCCGAGGATTCTCCTGATCAGTCAGGGGATCCTCCGCACAAGAGGACTTGTAAGAGGAAACACGTAGACTCCCCCGAGTCTATCACGTCAGATACCGACTTAGATGAGTCGGAGGGATCCCCAAGATCCCCCTCTGAGGATGTCTCATTTTCAGACATCATAGAACTCCTTAAACAGAGGGGAAACTGGCCCTCCAATAATCCCTCTTAGGATGAGTCGGTATACCTGGAGGCATTTGGATCTCGGCCTTCCACCTCCTGGGTGTCTCTGCCTTTCGACCCCCTTATGCATGTTATTGCTCGAAAGGCGTGGGCTGCTCCTGACTCTGTAGAGCCAGTTCCTAGGAGGCCTTCTAAATTTATTACTGCCCCTTCGGACAAGCAATTCCTTACGAAAGGTGTCCCTGCTGATGCCACGGTGGTGGCGGCTGCCACTAAGAAGGAACTTGCAGATCCTTCCGTACCTGTCCATCCTCCTAATAAGGACTCTAGGATCATGGATAGGTATGGTAAGCGGATGTTTTCTTCAGCGACCTTTGCTATGCGCTCGCTGAACTACTTATGTCACTTCACCAGACTCCAAAGGGACATCCTTAAGGAGCTAGGTGAAGTAGTACAGGATCCCACAGCTGCAGGGGCTCAAGAAAAAATTGCTTCGCAGCTAGGAACCCTTAATTCTATTGCTAACTCCTCCATGCGACTGATATCATATGCAGCAGATGGAGCGAGTAGGGCCGCAGGTACAGGTGTGGCTCTTAGGCGCCAAGCCTGGATGCGGCTCTGTAATTTTGCAGATCCCTTTAAGGCGTCCTTCACAAACTCTCCCTTTGATGTGTCAGCTTTGTTTGGCCCTCAAGTGAAGGAAACATTGACCAGGTGTGAGCAGGACGGCAAGACTCTTTCTGCCGTGGGGTCCGTTTTCCACCTCTTTTAGACCTTACCCTAAAGGACAGAAGGGTGGCAAAATGTGGTTCCGCAAATCCCAAGGAGTCACACCGGATACACGTGGTCAGTTTACCCCTAGAGGCAGAGGGAGTAACAATAACAGACGCCGCTCTAGAGGCAGAGGGGGTCCACAAAACCAGGAAGCAGAGAGCCTCTCTCTGACAAGCCCTTTCAGCATCCCTGAGATGTTGCCCGACTGTCCATCCTTGGAGGCAGTCGGGGGAAGACTATCGCTGTACCCAGAAGCCTGGCGTTCCCTCACTCAAGACAGATGGGTACAGTCGATCATATCCGAGGGTTACAAAATTCCTTTCGAGGAAAGTCCCTTTTCTCACTCAAATTCCCTTCCAGATGTACCACCCGGTCTAAGGGAAATTGCAGAGTTAGAAGTATTCAAACTTCTACAAAAAAGAGCCATTCATCCAGTTACAACAGACCATTCAGAGCCCGGAATCTACTCAAGGTTCTTTTTGGTCCCCAAAAAGACGGGAGACTGGAGACCGATATTGGATCTCAGAAGACTCAACAAGTCTGTGAGAAAGACAAGATTCCGAATGGTCACACTTCAGTCAATTCTGCCCTTCCTAGAGAAGGACAACTGGATGTGCTCAATAGATCTTCAGGATGCTTACTATCACATAAAAATTCACAGGCGCTCCAGAAGGTTTCTCCGCTTTCGGCTGGGGTCCAGTCACTTCCAATTCAGAGCCCTGCCCTTTGGTCTCACTACAGCCCCCAGAGTGTTCACCAAATGTATGGCAGTGGTCACGGCTCACCTGAGACGTCAAGGATTCCAGGTGTTTCCGTATCTAGACGACTGGCTCCTTTCAGCCACCACCAGGCATCAACTTTTTCAAGCCAGGGATTACACAATAAATCTTTGCACTCAATTGGGAATTTCGATCAACTACGAAAAAACCTCCTTATTGCCCTGCCAGTCTATTACTTTCATAGGCACAAACTTAAACACTGTTCGGATGTCAGCTACCCTCACAGAACAAAGAATCTCAGACATTCAAAGTCACGTGAGGATCATTCTAGCCAGCAAGAAAGTACAGGCCAGAATGGTTCTAAAGGTGTTGGGTCTCATGGCTGCGGCCATTACCCTTCTTCCCCTGGCCCGCTTCTATATGCGCCTGCTTCAGTGGATGTTGTTCACTCAGTGGTCTTACCAACAACTTCCGATGCGTCACCAAATATTGGTGACACAGATTTGCAAGAATCATCTTTCATGGTGGATTACTTCTCCTCAGATTCACCAAGGCAGACCCTTTGTACCCCCAGCCCCGGTAGCCACTGTCACTACGGACGCCTCCCTGATCGGGTGGGGGGTCATTATCAGGGCAGGATGGTTCATGGGACGTGGCAACCGTTTGAATACCACCTGCACATAAATGTCCTAGAAATGAGAGCAGTGCTTTTAACGTTGCAAGCCCTCAACGACTTTCTTCCCTTGGGGACAATTGCAGTCCACACAGATAACATGTCTGTAGTATGGTATATCAACAAACAGGGCGGAACCAAGTCCTACCCCTTGTGTCGAGAAGTGCTCAGACTTTGGCAATGGGCGATCTCCTCTCATCGGTTTCTGGTAGCAACGCATATCCCTGGGAAAACCAACATTTTAGCGGACAGATTGAGCAGAGCTATTCTCATGCCTCACGAGTGGTCTCTCAAACAATCTATAGTGGAGGAGATGTTTCTAGAATGGGGCCGCCCATGTTGCGATCTTTTTGCTACTCCCCAAAACAGCAAATGCCCAGACTTCTTCTCTCTCTTCCCACTGCCAGGCCATCCCCCCAGAGACGCTCTGACCCAGGATTGGCCCCAGGGACTTCTTTATGCCTTTCCTCCCTTTCCGCTGATTCCACAAGTAATCCAGAAAGCCACCGTTTTGAGAGCCAAAATGATTCTCATTGCTCCTTATTGGCCTTGACAAATTTGGTTTCCGTTCCTCCATCGTCACCTTTTGGTGCAGCCGTGGCATCTGGACCCATTGCCAGACCTTCTGATTCACCAATCGGGTCAGCTGCACCGGTCTATCCCTTCTCTCAACCTCACAGCATGGTTGCTCCACTTCCTTCCTTAGCCAGGCTTCCTATGATCTCTAATCCTGACATCATAGTAGCTTCCCTAAAATCCTCCACTAGGAGGATTTATACTAGCAAATGGAAACGCTTTTCTTGTTGGGCAAAAGCTAAAAATATTGATCCCTTTACTGCTCCAGTACAAGCAGTTTTGGATTTCTTAGCGGAAATCTTTCACGCGGGCTCCTCTTCTTCCACGGTCAAAGTTCAGTTGGCTGCTATCTCTAACTTTCATGTCGGGTTCGCAGACCACAACATTATGTCCCACAGGCTTTGTAGAGCCTTCTTAAAAGGAATTTTTCTCCTGAAGCCTCCAATCAGGAGTCCTCCTCCTCAATGGGACCTAAATTTAGTGCTGACATCCTTGATTCTTCCTCCCTTCGAGCCAGCTGTTTCATGTTCCCTGAAATTTCTTTCATGGAAAACCTTATTCCTGGTTGCTATTACATCAGCTAGGAGGGTGTCTGAACTTCATGCTCTATCGGTTCGCCCCCCCTATTTAGTCTTCCACAAAGACAGAGTATCATTGAGAACTAATCCGACCTTTTTGCCTAAGGTCGCCTCAAAGACTAATTTGAATCAGGCTATTGATCTTCCTGTATTTTTCCCAAACTACTCAAACAGATCGGAACAAAAATTACATTATCTTGATGTTCACCACCAACTCAGATATTATTTGGACAGAACAAAACAATTCAGGAAATCCGATCAGCTCTTTGTTTCTTATGCTGATAACAAGAAAGGCCTTCCTGTCTCAAAAGTGACCTTATCTAGATGACTTTCTTCTGTCATCTCCGAAATTTATCAGCTCAGGGGAAAACAGCTGTGCTTGAAACCTAAAGCGCATTCAACCAGAAGCTTAGCCACTTCCACAGCCTTTCAAGCTAGACTTCCATTAGACACTATTTGTGCAGCAGCCACTTGGGCCACTCCTCATACCTTTGTTTCCCATTACAAATTGGATTTGGCCTCCAGGGACAGAGCCAGTTTTGGCTCTACAGTTCTCAAGAGTCTGTTCCATTGAGCCACCCAGGATAGAGGTGCTAGGGACGCGGTCCCATCAAGCAAGAATGAAAGCGAGATTGACAACTTAACATTGAGAAGTTATGTACCTACCACAACGTTCCATGTTAGTTGTCTTCTCTCGCCTTCTTTCTTGCGACCCTCCCTCCTTCCCCCTGGCCTGGACAGACCTTTCTCTCTACATGGAAGCATGCTTCTGAAGACCATACAGTGCTGGTCCTCCAACCATCCTTCAGGTTTTTTCTCTCCTTCTTTCTTCCTTTTGGAAGTTATTTATGCTAGGTGTTATTGCCTATAGACAACAAACGAGATCTGGGTACTTACCGCCTTGCATCATGGGATATGGGGCTGCCTCGAGCTAGTAAAAGTGACTCTCGAGCTTAGCAAAGTGCCGAGTCGGAGCCGAGGATCGGCTCCGAACCCATCAAGCAAGAAAGAAGGCGAGAGAAGACAACTAACATGGAACGTTATGGTAGGTACATAACTTCTCATTATATCATATGCAGGAGTGCCAGTCTGAAGAAGATTGGAGGCTGTAAAGTGGTGACACGGGAAAGTGTAGTTAGGCAGCATAGGATGGTGGTCTGTTGGATGACATTGGTGATAAAGAAGAGGAGGAGGAGGAGTGTGAGGGCAGTGCCAAAGATCAAATGGTGAAAGTTAAAAATGGGTGATTGTGAGGTAGAGTTCAGGAAAGAGTTAAGACAGACACTGGGTGGCAATGAAGAGTTACCAAATAGCTGGGTAACTACAGCAGTGCTAGTAAGGGAGACAGCTAGAAATATTCTTGGTGTGACATCTAGACAGAGGAAGGAAGACAAGTAGACCTGGTGGTGGAATGAGGAATTGCAGGATTGTATGCAGAGAAAGAGGTTTGTGAAGAAGAAGTGGATTGTCAGACAGATGAAGAAAGTAGACAGGAGTATAAGGAGATGAGGCATGTGGTGAAGAGAGAGGTAACCAAGGCTAAGGATAAGCATATCGAGAGCTGTATGAAAGGTTGGACACTAAGGAGGGAGAAAATGACCTGTAGCGATTGGCTAGACAGAGGGAACAAGCTGGGAAATATCTGCAGCAGGTAAGGGTGATAAAGGATAATGAGGAAAATGTACTCACAAGCAAGGAGATTGTGTAGAGCAGATGGAAAGAGTACTTTGAGGGGCTGATGAATGAAGAGAATGAGAAAGAGAGAGTGAGAGAAGATTGGATGATATGGGGACAGTGAATCAGGAAGTGTAACAGATTAGTAAGGAGGAAGTATGGATAGCTATGAAGAGGATGAAGACTGGAAAGGCTGTTGATCCAGATGACATACCTGTACAAGCATGGGGGTGTTTAGGAGAGATGGCAGTAGAGTTTTTAACCAGATTGTTTAATGAAATCTTGGAAAGTGACAGGATGTCTGAGAAGTGGAGAAGAGGTGTTTTGGTACTGATTTTTTTTTTTAAGAGTAAGGGTGGTGTGCAGAGCTGCAGTAACTACAGAGGGATAAAACTGATCAGTCACAGCATGAAGTTATGGGAAAGAGTAGTGGAAGCTAGGTTAAGAAGGAAGGTGATGATTTGTGAGTAGCAGTATGGTTTCTTGCTGGGAAAGAGCACTACAGATGTGATGTTTGCTCTGAGAGTGTTGATGGAGAAGTATAGAGAAGGTCAGAAGGAGTTGCATTGTGTTTTTGTGGACAAAGTGCCTAGAGAGGAGTTGTGGTATTGTATGAGGAGTCAGGAGTGGCAGAGAAGTATGTAAGAGTGGTACAGGATATGTACAGGGGTAGTGTGACAGCAGTGAGATCTACAGACAGATGTGTTTAAGGTGGAGGTGGGATTACATCAAGGATCAGCTCTGAGCCCTTTCTTATTTGCAGTGGCAAAGGGCAGGTTGACAGACGAGATCAGACAGGAGTCCCGTGGACTATGATGTTTGCAGATGACATTGTGATATGTAATGAGAGTAAGGAACAGGTTGAGGAGACCCTGGAGAGGAGGAGATATGCTCTAGAGAGGAGAGGAATGGAGGTCAGCAGGACTAAGACAGAATATATGTGTGTGAATGAGAGGAAGGATAGAGGAATGGTGAGGATGCAGAGAGTAGAGTTGATGAAGGTGGATGAGTTTGAATACTTGAGATCAGCAGTTCAGAGTAATGGTGAGTGTGGAAGAGAGGTGAAGAAGAGAGTACAGGCAGGGTGGAGTGGGTGGAGAAGAGTGTCAGGAGTGATTTGTGGCAGACAGGTACCAGTAAGAGTGAAAAGGAATGTCTACAAGAGGGTAGTGAGACCAGCTATGTTACATAGGTTGGAGACGGTGGCATTGACAAAAAGGCAAGCGTCAGAGCTGGAGGTGGCAGAGTTAAAGATATTAAGATTTGCATTGGGTGTGACAAGGATGGACAGGATCAGTTATTAGAGGGTCAGCTCAGGTTGGACAGTTTGGAGACAAAGCCAGAGAGGTGAGATTGTGTTGACTTGGACATGTGCTGAGGAGGGATGCTGGGTATATTGGGAAAAGGATGCTAAGGATGGAGCTTCCAGGTAAGAGGAAAAGAGGAAGGCCTAAGATAATGTTTATGGATGAAGTGAGAGAGGACATGCAGCTGGTGTGACAGAGCAAGATGCAGAGGACAGGAAGAAATGGAAACAGATGATCCACTGTGGTGACTCCTAACAGGAACAGCCGAAAGAAGATTAAATATAAAGTTTTCATTGTGGCTGGTCCTTTAGAGAATATTTTAACCTTTGAAAGTACTTACATTTATTCAGTGACACTGTGGCCACTCCTGAAAGTCTTGCTGCTTGGTCAACATTACCATTTCTATTAATATTAATTTCACTCAGTATAATTGGGTACCCTTGTAAGAGCCTTAGAGTAGCTGGCCTTGGAGTGCCTGGTGGCGGTATAACTACTTTATCGTCTGAGTAGAAGGTGGTATAGTTAGTAAATCTATGCCAGCCTTTCCCGTGTGTGTGTGTGTGTGTGTGTGTGAAAATCAAATCTCAAAGAGTGTGTGTGTCAGCTGCTTGGAGCAGGGGCACAAAGCACTTGTTTTACAGAAAGAGTGGTGGAGAACTTGGCTTAGAGACTCAGCGGAGGTCTCGGTTCTATAGCTGTGCCAATGGGGAGTCTCACTGGGGACATGAAGGGACAGAGATAGAGAAACCCAGACCCTGGACTGAGTGTGTTCCCTGTGTGCTCTTAAGGGAAATTGTGCTTGATGTCGAGAGCTGAATCTGGAAATTTTAGGTGTATACATTTTTGTTCCAAGTAAACGTCCCTCTACAGTGCCAGTGGTGAGGATTCAGGCTCCTTGATTACTGGCCCAGAGTGGGGATGTCACAAGCTGAACTTTCAGATTAATGGGAAAATGTCCTTACTTCTATAGTTCATTGACCTCATATTTACCATTAGACATATTATTGATGAGTTGGGAGTCAGGCTTTACACTGATGAATCTGGAGCCGACAAGAAATTCTCTGAAACAAACCCATGCTCCTATATATAAGTTTAGAATTGAACCTACCCTTGGACCTAAGTAAAACTATATAGACACATTGGAAGCAAAGTACAGTATATATTATCACCACTGACATCATCATGTTTGAAAAGCTCTTTAATACATAGTTTAAGTATTTTCAATTCAATATTTTCACTTGTGTCTTTCGGCTTTTCCCGGTTAGGGGTCGCCACAGCGGAACTCCGATCCGCTAATGATTGGCAGTTGATTTTTGCATGCTGAGTTGCCAGCCCTAATGCACAACCTTCAACGAAGGTACGCCCATTCACGCATGTCTCCACGCAGAAGACGCTCTAGCTGAGAGTCAAACCGGTCAGCGTCTTACTGTGAGGCGGCAACACTACCGTAGCACCACCACTGCGGATCATCCACTCAATTCAATATTTTCACTAGTTTGCAAAAATGTTTAATAGCCTGTGTTGCTTAACTCCTTTTCTTCCCAACAGTCACATAACTTACTAACCTTGCTCTTACCCCTTCAAACTCTACCTAGCTTATGTACATGTTATGTACTCATGGCGCTAAGTACCTGTACTCTTACACCTTTCAGCTATGAAAAGAACACATATTTTATAAGTATTCTTCTCTAAGCTCTTATATATATTGTTACACTTCTGCTTCACATTCTGGTATTAACTGTGAGGATTTCTGCAATTACTGTAAATATTGCCTAGCCAAAAGACCTTGTATTTGCCACCCTGAATAACCTAGTTAAAAAAATGCTAATTGTTCTCTACTCAACCTGTCAACATGGCCTGTGTGAATCTTTTTGTTTTTCTTCTGTTTACAGAGTGTGTTCTTCTCTGCTGAGTCTGAAAATGACCACTGTGAACAGTGCTGTACCATGGTTAACCAACTAACAGATAAATAAATAAATACATACATACGTAAATAGTTTCAGAAACAGTAGTCAGAATATTCACATTTGCTACAGCAGTACACACTATTCAAATTCAGGTAACTTAAAAACTAATGTAGATACATTTATAGGTTCATAGGTTCATACTAGGCTATCTGCCCTAGGGCATTTATAAGCCTAGCCAGAGTGTGTTTGGCTTTCGCCACCCATTTTAAATGAATTTTGCTGTGCCCTTTTTCGAAGTTAGTATACTGTGCCTCTGTCAGTGACACAGAAGTGATACCTGGGGTAAACCTACGATCTCCCATCCACTCATCAAGATTCCTCTTGAAGAGAGTCAATGATGGACTCTGCCTAACCTGGACTGGGATTTTATTCCAGAGTGAAGGGAGTCTCTGGGTTATGAATCTGTCCCTCCAGCATGTCCTATTTATTTCAGTGCTGAAGTTCAAGTCTCTCGAGCGCGTAGCTCGATGAGATTTGGATTTTCTGAGGTGCAGCATGTCCATTAATTCCGGGTTGGACATTGCTTTATACGTCAGGCACAGATCGCCTCTGAGCATGCGGTATGCCACTGAGTAGAGCTGGAGTTTCTTTAACCAGGCAGCATGTGGCATCTGTTTGAGCCCTTTGATCCTCTTGGTGAGGTACTTTTGGGGTCTTTCCAGTTGCTGCAGGTGTCTGGTAAGGTCCATCCCAAAAGGGGCATTGTACTCAATTATGGGCCTGATGAGGGATGAGTAAAGAGGCACGATGACCTCCCCTGATCTAGATGCGAATCCCTTTATGATTAGGAAGGCTATATAAAATATTTTTCTAACCACTTTGGCCACGTGGTTTTCAAATGAGAGATTGCTATCAACTTGAGTCCCCAGGTCCCTAATTACATCTTCCATACTTAATGGATTACCACCTATGTTGTAATTTGTGGGCACTTTGTTTTTGCCAAAGGGGATGACTATACACTTTTTAGCATTTGGCTTGAGGCCATGGCTCTGGCACTAGTTGTCTGTTTCTATGAGGCCCTTTTGTAGGATGCTTGTGTCGGCTGGAGAGTCGATTATGGCACCTAGTTTGCAGTCATCTGTGAACTTGGTCAGCCACAGTCCTTCTGTGTTGGCCTGTACCTCCGAGAAATATATACCGAACAAGAGAGGTCCCAGGACTGAGCCTTGTGGGATGCCACTTGTAGCTGGTTTGGAGTCTGACATGGCTTCAGCAATTCTAACCATGTGGGTTCTGTCCTTGAGCCAGTTTGCAACCCATCTAATGACATAGGGGTTTATATTTAAGCTGGTGAGCTTATCTATAATGCCCGAGTGGGGTATTGTATCAAAGGATTTTGCGAGGTCCAGGTAGGCTGTGTGGACCACCTTCCCCTCGTCATTGGCCTTGGTGACTGTTTCAAAAAAATCGACCAGGTTTAAGAGGCAGGATCTGCCCTTAACAAAGCCGAACTGGATAGGATCCAGTGTCTGTAGGCCCCCAATATCTTTATTTATGAGGTCCATGATGATCCTTTCCATAGCTTTGCAGACCAAGCTAGTCAGGCTTATGGGGCGATAGTTTCCAGGATCCGTTGAGGCACCACCTTTGTGGAGAGGGACCTCTGTTGCTGTACGCCACTCTTTGGGTACATATCCTGTAGTAAGGCTGAGATTGAACAGTAGTTTTATGCTTGGGTTTAGCTCTTCTTGGAGTTCATGTAGGACGCAGCCCGGGACACCGTCTGGTCCCATTGATGCTGTGTTTTTTGCTTTGGAGAGGGCGGCTCTTACCTGAGCATCTGAGATGTCAGGGGGCAGCACTCTGCTGGGATAGATATTTGCCCTTTTGGTGGGGAGGGGGGGAGAAGTTTGTGCTGAACCTGTCAGCTAGGATGTTGGCAATATCTGTGGGTTCGGTGTATTTTTTGTCATTTTGGACTAATTCTGAGCATATCCGGGAATTCCCACCCAGGTTCCTAACGTAACTAAAGAAAGCCTTGTGATTATCCTTAGTGTCCTATGCAATATTTTTCTCAAAGCTGGCCTTAGACAATTTTATGAGTGCCCGTAGTTTTTTGCTAATACTGATCAGAGATGCCTTCCCTTTTTGGGATTTTGCTCTATCATGTAGTAGCTTCCTCCTTCTATTGTATAGTTTGTTTATGGCTGGGGTCCACCAGACAGGTCACCTGCCTTTGGAGGATTGGGTCTTGGTTTTATTTGGGATTGCATGATCCATGCATTCCTGAAGGTGTTCATAGAATGCGTTTATAAAGGATTCTGCGGTCAGGGCCGTATTTTCCACAGGCCTGGGGACTGAAATCATTGTGCCATTCGGTACAAAAATGCTATACCAATTATATTTTCATGACAGCTGCTTTTCTGTATAAGCATTTTGACAAAAAGGCATTTTTGTTTTTTAAAAAAAGTTAAATAACAAAAAACAGAACAACGGGGTATTATGAGTGTGAACATTCTTTAGCATTTCAACGTCTGTAAAATGAGTTGTGTTTCATGTGTATATATATAAATATTAAGCTTTTTTTAATGAGTAAAAAAAAACCCATAAAAATACTTGTTTCACATTTTGTTAAATAAGTAATGTGAATAACTTAAAAACTGCATTATAGCAGGGTACTGGGAGTAATACAATTGTTCAGTATTTGCTTGTATATAAGGAGTGTTCTCTTTTCTACACACACACCTTTCATGTACCTTTGTCTCCTCTATGTATACATATATATATAAATACCAATATATAAATATATATTTGTATAATATATTGTGCGTCTGCTCTCCAGGGAGGTTTTTCATTTTCTTATGTAGGGCAGTATTTTTCTTTTTACCTCCTACTCGTGTCCACCAAACCTCCTCCAATGATCGTTCTATAGGCCTCTTCTATGCCTGCAAGGCAAGAGTTCTATGGCTCGTTTGTTCTTCTGGGGGTGGCAGCCAAGCAAAGAGAAGCGGTGCCGTCCTTCTTGTGGAAAAAAGGAAATAGCAATTGTAGACATTCACTGTTCTCATTAAGTTTTACATTTTGTTTTCATAATTCCAGGAATCACAATCATGGGTTTTGGAATTACACTAGGGAGCCTCATACATCGGAGTAAAAGGTATATGTGCTTGCAACAATTAGTGTCCTGCAGAGCATCTAGCAGAAAAGGGAAGTCCTAGAGAAAGAGCTGTCCAAAGGGGAGAAGGATTGACAAAATAATTTTTGTAAGGATGGACAGCAGAGATCAAATCAGGAAGCAGGAGAAGTAGCAGTTACTTGTAAGGGACAAAAATAAACAGAAAAATAAATAATGTTCAAAAATTCAAGCAATAAAGCAGAAAAAAATTTAAACTGTTTCTTTACTTTGTCATCTACAGAAGAACGGCTGACATGATGCTTGTATGGGAAAGCAGGACAGATGTGGCTGCAGGCAGACAAAAACACATGAACAGGAAGAAAGTATGAATGGAACTTAAGGATGTGCATGGGGATAAGGCATAGAAACATTATGATAGAATACCATTTTAATATGAGTCCAAGGTAATGCTAAGTTCAAATGCCTCAGCTAATGATTTCACAGCAGAAAGCACACAAAATGAATATGTATAGTTACATAATTAGTTGCATTTAACTGTATTCAGGTGTATCAGTTTAATTCATTAAACTAAATGAAATAAAATTAAACAGTAGTTCCACATTTAAGCCACTTGGAGTCACTGTTGTATTTCATTTTGTTCGAAAATAGTTTTATACTACCTTGGATTCCCATGTTGAAATGATATTCTTTTATTAAGAAACACTGTAAACTTTTTTTTAATTTAGTCTTTAACTTTTTAGTAGTTGTTGCAGAGAGGCATAGTGTCTAGATCATTTGCCTCCATAGGTGCTAAAATATTCCTAATAAGACTTGGTAAAGTGCTGACTAAATTCATACTATCAGCCTCAACTCAAGAAATCTAGATAAAGCCTAAATAATTGGGGAGGGGAGCAAAGGCACAAAAATAGGGACATATTTTAAATATTACTGTTATAAACCTAGAAAGTTGCTAAAAGCTGTGGTGGTACGGCGGTAGCATTGTTACCTCACAGCAAGCAGTTCTCCCGTTCGATGCTTGGCTTGGGAGTGCCTTTTTTTTTGTGTGGAGTCTGCATGTCCTCCCCGCGGTTGGGTAGTGTTTGAAAGACATGCGTGTGTAAATGGGCGTGCCTTCATTGAAGGTTGGGTGTCGAGCTGGCACCTTGGCATTTCGTAAAAATCTACTGCCCATCATTAGTGGACTGGAGTTCCGCTGTGGCAACCCCTTACCGGGAAAAAGCCGAAAGACAAACAACAACATGTTAGCATGTCTTTTCTGAAGGATATGAAGTCTGAAACTCAGATCTATGTCATTATTTAGTGACTTCAATCTTCTGTGAATTGCCAGAAAACCACAAATTTTATGAGGAACAAGCCAAAGATATGAGACAAATTTCTGGACATTCTGCAAAGATCTGGATAGTTGAGAGTATGACTAAATTGTACAGTCTCTCCTTAGAAAATTGAGTCATACCACAGGACTAGAGGGCTGTGACAAGTCTTTTTTTTTTTTTTTTTTTTTGCATAAAAATGGATTTAGGAAGCATCCAGGGAATTAATGCCCTGCTAGCTTAATTTCTATTCCATGGATGCTTATGGAAAATATTCAGTGGGACAATAGAGGCAGGTTGTATACTTTCTGGTCTTCTGAATGTTAATTCTCATGCAGAAGAACAAGAACATGGTTTCACACAACAGAGGTCTAACCATTCCAGTCCGATCCAGATATATGACTCACAGCTAAGGGGGACAAGGAAGAAATTGTTGATGTGGTATAGCTAGATGTCATCATTCTGTTTAACAACATTCTTTAAAATAAGCCAGTGGGGAAGCTTGCTTGCACATGTGTGTGTGTGTGTGTGTGTGTCTCTGTCTAAATGCTGAGGTGGTAGACAGGATTTGGTAGACAACGTAAAGGCTTCCAATTATTGGTAAAATGTTATGAATAAAGTTCAGCTAACTGCTTGCCACACTGGTTTGGGAAGGGACCATTTTTTATTTTAATATTCAGGCTTAATAATATCTCTGTTTGCTCAGCAAACTGAAAGGCAACTTTTAGTAGGGAAATTTGGCACAGCAGAACAACTGGGAATTAATGCAAAGTACTACGAGGCAATGAATGTTTTGTGAAGGAAATCCAAATGAAAACATACATGCTAAGAGAAATTGCTCTGGGTGGTTAGAAGACAGGGGTGTGGGGGCATACCTCTCAAATTGCAGAGACTGAAAATAGATACAAAGTCTCTTGAAAATTAGGTGCATCCAGGCAAAAATCGGGTTATCTGATTAACATAAAATTTAAATAGTAAATTGTGCGCAACTTTTCCCTCACTTCTAGCAATACTGTGGGATAGTACTCAGAGGCATATGTTTAAAAAAGTGGCAAAATAGATGTACAATATAAGGAAATAATCAAAGACAGTGTAAAATGTATTAACTTTTATTATACTGCAAAACTATATCTTACAAAGGTGTTTACTTCTGATCCTGAAAAAAAGAGATGCAAAATCTAGGTTCTCTTTCTTTTTTTCTGTGAGTCATGTAGGCTCATTTCCTATGTATTAAAACAGCTTCAAAATAATGTGTGACAGGATGGAGATTCAGAAAATAATGTGGAGTGGTAAATCAGTCCTGAAAATAGGTATATCATGAAAAGGGGTAAATCAAGTCTGAAAATAGGTATATACCTCCAAAATAGGTCTAGTACAGAAGTCTGGGTTCATAATTACCATTATACTGAATTATTTAGTGCACTCAAGGAGTAAATGTGCTGTTGTGCTTTGCTAGCAAAGTGAGCTCACATGCCGATATCACCGACAAGGCTGCATCCAGAATACTGAGCACATTTCTGCCAGCCCTACTGGGAAAGAGTTATTGCACTAGGTGTGTGCAAAAGAGAGTTAAGGAAATAGTGATGTAATGAGGTAGTAGACTGTTGTGAACTTGATGCGTGCTCAGTGGAGCAGAAAAGAGAAACAAATCATTTTTGCCTCATATTACTGGGTGTAAGCAATGAAGAAGAAGGACTGAGAGGAGTTGGCAATATGGGTGATCACAGGGAGAAGGAATGATTTGGGGCTAGCTTATGAAAATACTTTTTTACTGAGAGGGTGTTGGGACCATGATATTCATTGTTAAGAGGAAGTGATAGCATGTAGGTCATTAGATGCAGGGTTAGTTCTGAGAGTTGGATGATGAGAGAGGATCTAAAGATTATCAATTTCTTTCTGTCAGCATTTTTGTATGTTCAGCTTTACCAACCAGTTTCTATGCACATTTCGCATAAAACTATTATTTCTTCTTAGAAATTACATTTTTTTATCTAAAGTTGTTTGACAAACCATAATATAATCAATTGTTTTTGATCAAATTGCTCATTTGACAATAACAATATGTAACACTGAAAGAATCTAAAATGTTTCAGCGAGAAAAGTCTGTTCACAGTTTTCGCAACTGTGGCAGAAATTTGCTTTTATGTTTTCAGTTATGAGGTTATTTAGCCTTTCAATCCAAAAATAAAATCAGACTCTGGATTTATGAATTAACAAGATGAGAGCTTTTCAATGGCGGCTGGTGACTTCAAATCAAAGGGGGGCTGCAGGAGACAGCTGAATGGGTGGGGTCAATGGGAAGGGGTGTGGTCAACTAGAAAGGGGAGGGGCTGTGCTCAAAACCACAAAAACTAACTTTAATTAAATATGCTGCCCTGGGTGCCAAACCCTCATTATGAGAGTCTAATCAAGACAAATGAAGTGTAAAAGAATAAAAATATTTCAATACATTGGCTGCATGACAGCTTACTTAATATCTAGATGGAAACAAAAAGGTTGTGAGGCATGAAAAAATAAATTACTTTTTAAATACATTACTGTAATGCCAGTCAAAATCAAGTATAAGAAAAACAAGCAGCACTTAACTTAAACCACTTCTCTTCTCTTTGCACTGCAGTTCTAATTATAATTTATATTCAGCTTTATTAAAGTACCAAGTAACATGCTGAAAGTAGCAATCTCTGTGATGCCCCCACTTGTAAAAATGTTTCTTATCCAAAAAAGACCTGCTGCCTGACAACTATCTACTTGTTTCATGGGGAAAACATGATCAAAGTAAAAAATGAAAAGCAAACAAGAAACAAGCTCAAGATACATTGCTTAAAGGATTACTGTACAGGTTATGGACCACACATGAATGGCATTCTGTTTAGTTTAAGGGTAAAGCCCTCAGAGATCACTAGAAATCTCCAACACGTGTAATGAGCTTCTTAAAAATAATGTAATCCTGTCCTTTATTACAAATATTGTCATATGCATTTCATTTCCCAAGGCTTAAACATTATCTAGTTAAGTATTCTCTGCATGGCAACAACAGAAAGGCTTTCAATGTTGGCAATTCTTTAACAGTATGCTTATTAAAGCTTACTTGCATGTTATGATCCCAGACAAGCTTACCTAATGGTCATTAAAGCATTGCTACTTCAACACAGAGCAACAGGCACTTTCTGGGTAATAAGCATAAATCAACAGTACAAAAATATGACAGAAACCAGACCATTCTGCAAAATCAAGAACAGATGAAAAGCCACTATAGTACTTGTGTCTACCTTGGATGGGGGGATACCCTGCACATTTATGCTGCATAACTGCTCCTTGCCTTGCTTGGAGACATCCAGAGTCACTACATGGGGGAGTGGGGTGCAACAAGTATGTCACAATTTGAAATGTCTCTGGCTGACTGTGATGGCCCTGACACATTTGTCATACCTCTCAACCTCAGAGCAAGAAATCTGGACAAAGCCATACATAGAAGTGGGACAAAGGCCCAAAAATAAGGACAATTTTTAAATATTGCTCTTATGAACTTAGAAAGATAATAGAATAGCAGGTCTTGCATTAGTATGAATTTTCTGAACGATATGAAATCTGAAACTCAAATGTCTGTCATTATTTTCTAACTTCAGTTTTTAATAATTTACCACTAATTTGCCAAAAAAAACACAATTTTATGAAAAATGGACCAAAAATGTGTTGCAAAAATATAAAATAGCCACACAATACAGCTGGGAACCTGTCAAAGAAGGGACACTTTTTAAATATTAGTACTGCTAACTTGAGCAGCTGACAGAATAAAAGCATCTACATGCATTTCTGAAATAAAAGTAATCTATAACTCTGATTATTAATTGTAAACCCTCCATTTTTTCTTCAAAAACTGCTATTTTGCAGAGGGATTATTAGGGGAAGAGCAACATTTTGAGCTAAATTCAGGGACAGTTGAGAGGTTTGGCTATGCCTAATTCTATAAAGCAATTTATTTGCTTGTACCTCTCAACCTGTTGATGCAGTAAATCTGGACAAGGCCAAATATATTGGGGGAACATATAAACAGTACTAAAAATTGCTCTTGTATAAACTGAGACAGTTGATAGAATAACAGGTCTTACTTTGGCATGCATTTTTCTGAAGGTTATGAAGTCTGAAACTCAGTGTGTCATTATTTAGTGACTTAATTCCTAAATGATTTTCCAGAAAACCACAAATTTTATGAGGAACAAACCAAAAATAAGAAGCAAACATATATTCATTCTGTGAAAATCTGGACAGTTGGGAGGTATAGTTCAGCTGGGGCTGTCTTTGAGTTTGCTGCCCTTCCCCCTCACAAAATCATGGTCGAATGGAGCCCTCCCCCCTGCAGCCATTCCAATGATCCATTACTTGGCTATTTCACTCCATTTACCATAAACACTAATGTGCATACTACTTTACTTCTATGATGATTTGGATTTCATTTGAAAGTTTTATTTTGCATTTTACAGCACAAACACTAAGGCATCTGCTAAACAAAGCAATGCAGTCTCACAATGAAAACAGGCTTAGCATTAAAACTTCTCTGCCCTTAAAACTCACATTCAATGAAACAGCATTGAAACCCACATTCAAAGAAAATACATTTTGCCAGTGGCAGATAAAGATTAACTTTGGCCAGTTTTCAAATCATAGGCCCCTTGCACATGAAACATACATGTGCTCTTTGATACACCTTCCCAATTGTACTAAATTATATTCCTTGTACAATACAGCACAGCTGTTAGAGGGCATTTTAAATTAATTGTTTTGAACATTTTTCCCTTAAACAATGAAAGAAAATGCATGCACCAATGACAAAACTACCCAATTCAGAACATTTCCATCATAAAAGTCTACTCAACCTTCCACAGTCCACCAGTATCAGTAAATATGCACAATCTCTGAAGTAGTAAAAGTCATCTAAATAATTCCACATTAAAGAAATTTGTAACAATGAAGAGGTTGCTGCTAGCAAACAACTTTATATGTCATTGTTTATTCATCCACAAGTAAAGTGCCTGTTGCCCTTGAGGAATAGATTGCCTATGTCGCATGCATTAAAAAAATGATAAGCTAGTAATATCGCAATAGGGACTGTATGGCAAACTGGTAACCGGTTCAAGTTACTACTCTAGTTATCTTTGTCAAAAAGGACTGAAGCATCCACCCACTTTACAACACAGTACAGTATCAGCAGTGCATCTATCTACTGTGGGAGTAGAACCCACATCCTTCTGCATCCAACGCAAGTACACTACCTGTTGTGCTATTAACAATGCAAGCAGACTCAGAATAAGCAGCACTAAAGTTTTTTTCCCCTGCAGCTCTCAGCTCCATATAAAATCTACTTGACACGCAGCTGTATCTCTGAACTTTGCAGCACAAGAAATCTGGAAAAAGCCGACATTTATTGGGGGGGGTGGGGACAAAAGCCCAAAAACCAGGGACACATTTTAAACATTGCTTGTATAATGTTGGAAAGTTGCTAGAATAAAATGCTGTGTTACCACCATATATTTCACTGCCACGTCTTTAACCCAGGGGACCCCGTGCAAAACAGTCAGAGAAACATACCACTATGCCAAATCAGCTGTTTTGTGAAAGAGAGGAAGACAAACTTAAATGGCTACCATTTAGTGAATTCAGTTCTCACCATAGCTGTCAACCTCTTGGCACAAAACACCTGAACAAAGCCAATAATGGGGGAATACAGCCCCCAAACATATTTAGTGAATTCAGTTCTCACCATAGCTCTCAACCTCTTAGCAAAAAACATGTGGACAAAGCTAGTAATGGGGGGGAAATACAGCCCCCAAACATTCAATGAATTCAGTTCTCACCATAGATAACTCTCAACATTAGCACAAAATACCTGGATGAAGGCAATAATGGGGGAATACAGTCCCAAAAATAGGGACAAATTTCAAATATCCATGTTATAAACTTAGACAACTGCTAGAATAAGCAGTTTTGTGTTACCATGTACTTTCAGAATAAGAAGTCTGAAATTCAAATGCCTGTTATTTTTAAACATTTAACCAGGAAACTAGTCTGACTTGGAACAAAAGACAATTTTCAGCAGAGCAGGGAGAAATGCCAGACACATCTTTGTAAGATGGGAGGACATGCAGACTCCACACAGAAGCACCCCAGCCAAGAATCAAACCAGAGAACCTGTAGCTGTTAAGCAGCAATGCTACCAGTGCACCACTCACTACAGACTTTGCAAGGAAAAATGTAGATACAGAAACCACAGATATTATAAGGAACAGAACAAATATGAGGCAAAAATCTGCAAATTTATTTAGAAATGGTGGTGGATAGGGAATTCAGGTCCTTGCCACCTGCATCCAAGGTACAGGGTTCAAGCCTGAGTATCTGTACCCACCACCATTTGTTCTCTCTAGCCCTCTAGCCACCAGTATATAGCAACTGGGGCATTTCACACACACACACACACACCTTCACCTACCTGCTGTACAAAAATGTCCTACTCATTTCACAAACGAAGCCCACAATCTGCCAGCAACCAAACACCTACCCAAAGCCTTTGTCCAGCAGTAATCCATGAACGAAGCCCATGCAGCAGTGAAAGTCCCACAAGAGCAGCTCATCCCTCAGTCCTCATTAGTTCTGCCTGCAGCTGAAGCGGTCCAGAGCTCCTCTGTTTTGTGCGGTCGTCAAAGCACAGATTGCTGGGTACCTCTTTGTCTGTATCCGGACTGCTGATAAAGGCAGTCTGAGTTCTCTAATGTGTCCGCGCATGCGCAAAGAAGTCGGGACTCGTGATTTTCATTTTTTCTTCTGTTTTTGTTTTACAGATTTTTCTTTTGTTTTTTTAGGTGGGAGGGCTGCAGTCCAGCAGTCCAATAGCATCAGCCACCCCTGGAGCTTTTTCATTCTTTATTCATTAATTTTATAGGGTAAATTTCCTGGTCCAATGCATCTTTTTCATTCACTTACTATAACAAAGGAAGTAATACAATATTACAATATTTTTAAACAAATACATGTAGAAGAAATTGTGACATAGTGAATTTTATAAAACTGTGAAATATTCTCTTTTTGTAGCAGAAAATACTGTTTTATTATAAACATAGGCTCGGATTCATGCAAAGACTCACCTCTCACAGTAATTGCCCAATGCAGGTTGGTCAGTTACTGCGACTGTGAGAAAATGCGATTCATTGACAGCTGCGGATGCAGTGAGAGAGCTCTGATTAGATCTCTGAATTGCACACTAAACTGCACTGTTTGTCTGATCTGACCATGCTAGTGTTCTCCTTAGCAGTCCATGTATCTTGTTGGCAAAGTCACCTTCCCACACTCAAACACATACACTTTCACATACTCACACAAACACATACTTATCCACTCATCAACAAATAAGCACCTTGACAGCTATCAGTCACCTACATCCAAACACATAGTCCAACACACACACACACACACACACACACACACACACACACACCCTGACTCTTGATTCCTTATTTAACCACCCTAGTGTGACCACCCTGGCAGTCACACTCATGGATGCACATTTATGCAGCTTCGTCCACACCACTGTAGACATTCACACATATCAACATACATATACACACTTACACCTCCACCACCCCCTACATCTACTCTGAATTTACTGACATCATGAGTACCCCAACGTAAGTGAATGGGTGGCCACCTTGCTTTTCAGCAGTCATATTTACCTCCAACAATGAAATTTAATGTAGCTGAATGATTCTCTGAGTCGCTCAGAAAAGGAAATCAGGAGCCAGTAGCATTTCTGGAGACAGCACATGGTTAATTAGCATTACCTGCTGCTTTATACTGCTGCATTATCATGCAGATGTGCCTGTGAGACTCTCCATGCTGAGTTCCACTGTGAGAGGAAAAACTTCAATGATAGGGCAGTCTAAAAATTGGAAAGGCTTACCACACTGGGGAAAATTACTGAGCTTAAGCCTTTATGAATCCCAGCCTTACTGTTTTTTATGTTATGTAGTATTTAATGGGTGTTCCAACTTCAAAACATGTGACTGAAAGCATATGTTATCTATTGAGCTAGAAGGTCTACACCAGTTGTTATTGGTGAGAAAAGCACACAACAGCATGATTGAGTAGAAACATTTGACATGATTATCTAAAAGGGAGGATTCTAGCGTAGTAATACAGAAACAATTGCCTCTCAGGAACGAGAGAGACATTTACTTGGCATTATGACTTTTGACGGTGGCTGCTGGATTTGCAGCATGACTGAAAACTGAGAGAAACAGTAAGAACACAAGACAACTCAAGTGAAGAAAGACTTAGATTTTGCCAGGAACTCGTTAAAAATTGATGGTGGTAGACATTAATTAATTGTTGGAATTTATGTTTTGCTGCTTCTAAGTGTTTTTTGCTTTTGATTGCTTGATTATCATCTGTAAATAAAAAGCACCAAACTTGTGAAATCTGCTTCCAATTTATTTTACCCACTACAAAATGTACAGAAGATTAACAGTATATAAAATAATTTAAAATCTGTTATAATTAAGAAATGTTATAACAAAATACAGTCCACAAGAAAATAGTAATAATTAGGAAGATGTGTTGGGTTACGCAGTTCTTATACTGCATATTTGCAGTAGCTGTGGGAAAGGAGGGAGTCTCACAGGACAACAGGAGACGGGTAAGTGGGCACCTTGTAGGGATGGTTGGCACTGTACAGTTATGTGGGACATCTACAGTCAGCTATGCATGCACACTGACCTACATGTGTAACCCACAGGTGTCCATGATTTGTTGTGGGCCAATGAGAGAGGCAGCAACTAAAAAAGTTCAAAACCCAGGAGACCAAAGTGCTACTATAGGCTCCTGCACACATTTTACATGCACCTTAGCTGAAACAACTTTCCAGGAGCTGCTGTGATAGGTAGTCATACATGACATCAGTATATAGAAGCCTATACTAGGTTCAGTGAAGGATATGATACTGTATGCCAAGAACAAAGCAGGGGACATTGCCAATGACATGAAAATAACAAGAGATTGACCAGTAACACACAAGAAGCTCACAGAGGTGGAGGAGTGTTTTGTATTCCTGCCTGAGGAAGGAGAGTGGATCCTTATACCCAGTGGTGGCCTGGATGTGGAAACTGCGCTGGTGATGACTACATTAGTGTCTGTAGGGAGAGGATGCACCTGACCTGTTATATTGTCATATAGTACAGTACAGTGTATTTGAGGTAATACGTATTCAGAAATCTGTCTTCCAGGTACCTCCAGTCTGCAGGGCCAATGACCTGCACAGCAAGGTATGTAGGCATCAGTATGGTATTGACAGATTGCCTTATATAATAATCTGCCTGCTGAGGGGTCCAGTTATTGCAGTTCTGCTACAAACACATTATTTTTATTCTTTCATAAGGTCTAATTGGTGGGGTCTCTAGCAAAACAGGACAGCACATGCCTGATGTCAGCAGGTCACCTGTGGCTGATGATAGCAAAGTGCAAATGACACAGTCTGATGATACAGTGGCACTGTCAACAGCACTACTAATAGGGGCTTAAGATTTATTCTCCCAATCAGGGACAGACTAAAAAGTTTCACCATTGCTTGATGGATGTTCTGCAACTGTAATCCCCCCCCAAACAGGTTATAAAAGAGTCTCCATCCCAGATGGCACTGCCTGTGACATGCACACTGAACTCTAGAGGAGGGATGGTGGGTGGTGCTACAATAACTCCATGCCTGCTCTGACTTGGGTACAGCACTTTTTGTTAATCAGTACATGTACAGGACAGTGATCCAAGCAGAGACAGCTGGCTGCCACCCACACCATTATTGAGATAGTGAATGTGCTGCATGGCCTGTGGGATCACATTCAGTGTCTGCACTGTGACATTGAGAAAAACAGAGAGCAGATGGTGCTGCTCTGGTTATTGATGGCTAATATGACATTCATTGGGGAATCCTTGTAGAGATGGTAACTGCCCTCCAGTTAACCTCTGCAGATCCCACTGTCCATTGCTGTGAAAGGGTCCAGATGAGAGGTGGCCAGCTAATATGTTAGGCATATCCAGATGACATAGTCCATTACTGTTACAGCATCACTGTCAGCTTTAATCACACAGACCACCACATGGCTGTGGCTGGTCTAATGTGCGTGGCTAACAATGCACCTCAGGATTCACTTTCTGGGACACTTCACCAGACTGCAAGCTATTGATCCCCTAGAAGTACAGCACCACTATACCTTGTATGAAAATGCAGTGCCATGCTTTCATATGGCCACTGTTCTGGTTATGGATGTCATGCATGCAATAGTTCCCATGAACATGAGACATCCCATTTGGTTGTGCACACATGCTCCCATAGTTCTGTACTATTCTTACCATGGACTGCATCAATTCTCAAAGCCACAGGCCACTACAGTGTTTACTCATTGTCAACACTGATGACATGGTAGCTCTGGCTCCCTGTAACCTGCTACTAGGCCATGTGGCTACCACGTCTACCTCTTTTGACCCTAGACTATGTGATACTCTTAGCTGTTACCTGTCACTGTGTCTCCCCACCTGTGCAGATAACGGTGATGATGATGATGACCGTCTCCTGTGCACTCTCTAACCAGAGTAGGTAAAGTAATGTCGGATGTACATCATTTACCCATACACTGTCTTTCACAGCCTGGGTTTGATAATGTATGCATCATTTTATTCTCTGTATCATGACTTATACTGTTGACCAGATACTGTCTCTTTCAGTAGCATAACTAGGATAAGGCGAAGAGGGCAGCTGCACCGGCACAGTGTATTAGGTGGCATGATTGTTAAAAGCCGATCATTCTTCAATGCATTACTGACATTTGAATACCAGTATTTTAAAACTAAAGCTCTTTATTATTTATTTATTTATTTATTTATTTGACATTTGTTAACCGAGCATGGTCGACTGAGCATGAGCTCATTTTCAGCGGTGGCCTGAGGAGAAAAGCTCCTCACAGGAAACTTGACAAGGCAGTGTATAACAATATGCACAGAAAAGTTTCAAATACAAGTGTTTACTCCAGTACAGAGGTGACCGAAGATACCAATAACAACTTAAATATAGTACATATAATACATGAATTATTAAATTCAGCAGGCAATGATGTAAATGATACATGAAGTCAGTGCTTGTTACTATAGTCACAAAAGTGCTCCAAATGTGGTAGGTACTGAGGCAGAAACTACTTTTGCAGCTACTTGCTATACTTTAAAAAGAAAACAGAGTTTTTTTCCTGATCAAATTAATGTTTAGGGGGCACCAGATCAGGAAATGGTCTCAGCCACCACAGTAGCTAGCTATACCTCTGGCCTGCCAGTGACAGACAGCATTGCACCCTGCTGGAAAGGCTGCTTGCTGCTGAAGCTGTTTCCCCACAACCATGTTATATAACATGGTACATATTACATGCATACATCTAGTTGCAGGCTCTTGGCAGAGTATCCTTTAAGTTAATCAGACACAACTTCCACAACATTTCATGTCTCTGTGTGTGCAGTTTTGTATGCCATCTATTCAGTGGTCTGGGATTTGTGGATTAGAGTCATCATCCATGGTCCATCTCATGGCCATCTTCTCCCGCATCATACAGTAGTAACACCATTATATGTTGCCTGCTTCCTGATTGCATGCTGATTGTATTTAATGGGCTTTGTTGGTCAGGCATGTGCAGATAAGAAACTTGCGAGAACTGCCTCAGTGGTACACAGCTATATTACAAATGATATACCTTGTGCATTGCAGAACATGGCAGCTGAGGAAGTGGAAACTCTTCATACTGATGTGTCTGACACCCCATTGACGAGGTGGGGTTTTGATGGCAATGTGTGTGCAGTTAAGGGCAGTGTGTTTTTTTTTAAACAAGAAACATCTTTATTAAATTATCATGCATGACATAGGCAATCATACATTTATATAAATGAAAACAAACCATATTGACATAATTTTAGTGCAGACATTATATATTGCTTATAATCTATCCAGTCATTGTCAGTCAAACTTTATATAGCTCATTAAAATATTAAAATCCTGCCTTCTTTTCAACCTCATTCCTTGTCTCTACATATTATTCCAACAATTCCCATTTTTCTATGTAATTTGTTCCTACCCTTTTTTAAAGATCCCAATTCCAGTTGTTTTATCTCTGTTACTATAGTCACTACTTCTAGTAAAGTTGGTTTACACTTTGATTTCCATTTTCTAGTAATTGTTTTTTTGGCAGCCCCCATAATTAGACTCAGCAAGGCATTACTATGTCTTGGCAATTCTGATTCTGTATCATAGCTCAAAAAATAATTACCTTAGTTACACCAATTTGCTCACCCAGTATTTCTGACAGAGCAGTCTCCAGGGAATCTTTAAAGTCTACCAACTTATTACACTCAGGAAAAATATGTTCCCAATTACCTCTTTCTTTCCCATCACACCTCCAACATTTGCTGTCCACCTAAGGAAAAATTATTTGGAGTCTACTTGGGGTATAAACGTACCTATGCAAACACTTCCAAGTAAAGATCTTAAATCTTCTAGACTTTGTTGCATGTTTTGGGGACATGAATATATCCTCCATTGTTTCTTTGTAAATTGCTTATCCAGTCTCTCGTCCCGATCCTTTCTAAACTTTTCTGATTGATTTTGATAGTTATCATGCAATATTTTGTATGATCTACTAATTAATCTTTTTTAAAAAGCAGCTTCTGTTCTAGATTCTACTAAAAACTCTACCAGTGCTGGTCTTTCAATTAGGATCCCCCTGTTTCTTTCTCTTTGCCTACACTGTGACATCAATCCTTGATTGGGAAAGCAATCTCTAGCCTGCAGTCCAAATAATTTCTTTGCCTTTTCCCATTCTATTACCATTCCCTCTAATTTATTTGCTCCCAATACCGTGGTTCTTTTGCCAGTTTTCTCTGATAAATTCCAGCCCTCTCTTAACTATTGTCTGTATCCCTAATTGCAGTCATCCCTGTTGGCAGAATCTCCTTTCTCAATTCCTGTGTTGGCTTAGTTCTTAGAATACTTTCTGCTAGTTTATAGATATAATATTCTGTATGATTATTGTTATTTTCCTTAAAGACCTGCATCCAAAATCCCAGTCTCTTCTTTTTTCTTGAGCGTCCCCCCGTTTCATCATCATCATCATCATCCCTTTCCTCTTTGAATTATAGGTTTCTGCTTGTGCTATGTATAGGAGCCTTAACTGTGTAGCTCTGAAATATGCCTTCTGATCGGGTAATCCCAAACCGCCTTGTTTAACTGGAGGAATAAACTTATCCCACTTGACTCTTGCTGTCTTCCCCTCTCAGATAAAATCCTTCAGCTCTTTATTAATTGCTATCTGCAACTTCTCCTCTGATTGATAAAAATATGACTGACCTGTGCATAAAACTAAAGGGACTAAAAACATTTTAACTGCTTGTATCTTGCTATCCATATCCATATAACACAGCTTCCAATTTCTCAGTTTTTGTATTATCTTTTATTTAGTCTCTTCCCACATCAGTTAAGAGCAATGTTTTAGAGTGCCTGCACTGCAGTAGTGGCTCTGTCCTCTGCAGTCCTTGGGAATCATATTTTTTTTATTTTTTAATAATTTATACTTTTTGACTGAGTTAGTTCTCACTAGGCCAATGGCCTCTTTTCAGGGGAAATCTGAGGAAGTGTTCATACTGACTAGTGGAAATTTGGCCAGGGTACCAGGGTACTTACTCTACTCTTTTCAGTAAGTGCCATGGGATCTTTTACATCCAACTGGACGGCCACTGACTCAGGTAGATGGGGCCTTAGTTTAGCATCTTGTGCAAAGGTCAGCACACTCAGGAGTTAAGCATTACTCCCCTTATGCTACACTGCAGTGTCAGTACTGGAAAAAACTGGAGTGAGAATATAGCCCACAGCCATTTGCATCAAAGGTATGTGTGCTATATGTTGAGCCCCTGAGACTGCTCTCTATCTGCTGCCAGATAATGTTGAGGAACTGGTAAGATATGTGAGGCTGATGCCTTCAAAATTCCTAGTGTGTCCTTTGTAGGTTGCATAAAGATCCATGTAGACAGGATGGTTAAAAATACACATAGCATGATGACAATATTGGAGTATCTGGATAATATGCATGAGTTTAGAAAGGTTGCTGTTAAGCAAGTATTTATTGATAACTCCTGTTCAGAAAAATTTTAGCATAATGACTTATGAAACAGGAAGCAGATATAGCTTGACCAAACTTAGGGAGCTTGTGACAAGAAAGATAACCAGAAAGCCTATGGATAACTTTTATGAAACTTTGTATAAAGCAGAGGAACTTGTAAACCAAGGGAAGGCACAACTGGAAATATTTATGGAATACTTAATTATGCCAAAGTTAGAGAAAAAAAATAGTCTCAACAATTAATAGCTAAGATAGGAAGAGAGGAGATGAAAGCAGTCTTGTATAATCAGTAGACAGTATTTCTGTTGAACTTTGAAATTTGGGAGGGAAAAAGTGATAAATATCTGGAATATTTTGTTTAATAGTAATTTGAGGGTGGGTACCAGCATCTTGGAAGAAAGCTGTGGTGACTGTATTACCCAAATAAGGTAAAGACCCTGCAGAGTCAGCTTCATAAAGACACATTTCAGATGTAAACCATGATTAAAATGTGTTTATGTCTATACTAGTTAAAAGAATTGCAAAGGTATTGCCAAAATTAATATATATGGATCGATGTAATTTTGTGTAGAGGAGGCAATCATCTGCAGCAGGGCTAGTCACCTTCAGTGTGAACATTGGCTTTAGATGATAGTCACTGTTGATGTGACACCTGATCATATATGAAAAAATGGGAAAAAGGGGTTGTGGATGGATGGATGATCCAGAGGGGAAGCAGAATGTAAGGAAACACTGCTATTGTTGTTGAATCATGATGCAAAGAAAGCATTCAATAGAGTCATGTGGGATTTTATGAGAAGGGCAATGGAACATTTGTATTCTCTGATAGAATAATAGGGTAATAAGTGGGATATATGAACAATCAAGACATGAACTAATGTGGGAAGGTTCCTCTTCAACAAGCTGTGTTTGAATAGAGGAACAAGGCTGTGGTATCTTCTTTACCCTTTATTATTTGATTCATATTTAAAGCCATTGGCAAAGAAAATAAGAGACTCACAAATTCAGGGATATAAGTTAGGTTAAAGTTAGCTTATTTGCAAATGATATTATTTTGTACTTGTAAAATCCATAACAGACATTTTTGGTGTTATGGAACATTATGAGACAGATTCATGTCTTTTAAAGATTTACAGTTAATGAAGATAAAAAAGGTATAGTGGTGCAATGTCTAAATCGACATATGAAATGTTTTGGCGATATCCAAAATTATTGGGACATGATAAGAATTGTTTAGAGATATGGATTAAAAAGACTTCTGTTATGGCAGTTAACCATATGTGGGAAGAGATTAAACAAAAAGATAATACAAAAACTGAGAAAGTGGAAGTTGTTAAGTATGGTTGTAGTAAGATACAAGCAGTGAAAATATTTTAAATCCTTTTTGTCTTAAACACGTCAGGCATATTTTTTATCAATCAGAGGAGAAGTTGTGGATGACAATTAGTTAAGAGTTGAAATAATTTATTTGAGAGGGGAATAGGGCAACATATAAATGGGATAAGTTAATTCTCCCTACAGAATAAGGTAGTTTAAGTTCATCTGGTTTGAAGGGATACATTAGAGCTACTAAGTTAAGGCTTATATACATGACATGTGCAGAAGGTTATAAATCAAAGTGGGAAGGGATGATAATGAAACAAGATAATGATCAAGAATTAAGAAGAGAGTGGGGTTTTGGATATGGTTCCTTAAGGAGAATAACAGCTATACAGAATATTATATTCATAAGATAGCAGAAAGTTTTCAAAAAATCAAGCCAATATGGGAATGGAGAAAGGAGCTTATCCAAAAGGGATGACTGCAAGTAGGAGCACAGAAAATAAACATGATGGGTCTGGGATTTACTGGAGAAAAGTGAAAAAGGAGACAGGATATTGGGAGCAAATGACTAGAGAATAAAAAGTAATACAGTGGGATGAGGCTGAAAGATTACCTTCCCTACCAGGGATTGATATCAGAGTATAGGTAAAGAGAAAGGGATAGGGGAATCCTAAGTGAAAGACCAGCTCTAGTGGAGTTTTTAGTGGAGTCTAGAACAGAAGCTGCTGTTAAAAAAGGCATAATTAGTAATGGGTATAAAATATTGTATGATAACTATAACAGCCAGTAAGGGAAGAGAGACTGAAAAAGCAATTTACAAATAAAAAATGTGAATACATATGCATGGCTCTCAAGTATACAACAAAGTACAGAAGGTTTAGGATTTTTGCTTGGAAGTATTTGTATAAGTATTTTTATACCCTGAGTAGACTTCAAAGAAATTTTCCTCAGGTAGCTAGCAAATGCTGGAGGTGTGATAGGAAATAGAGAGTACCTGGGAACATGTTTTTTGAGAGTCTGATTATCTGATATATTTTAAAACTACACTTCATAGTAGTCTGTCTGAAATATTAGGAGAGAAATTTGCTGTAACTAAGGAAATGATTATTTTGAGCTGGGATACAGGATCTAAGTTGCCTAGACATAGTAAGGCCTTATTAAAGGTAATGCTGCTGGCTGCCAAAAAAAACAATTACTAGAAAATGGAAATTGGAATCTAAACCAACTATAACTGTAGTATTGAATATTGTAAAGAGATAAAAGAACTTGAAGTCAGAGCTTTATAAAAGGGAAGGCGCAAGGAAATAAATGGCAGTTTATGTATGGCTGTATGGATGTGTGTGTGTGTGTGTGTGTGTGTGTGTGTGTGTGTGTGTGTGTGTGTGTGTGTGTGTGTGTGTGTGTGTGTGCGTACGCATGTGCGTGCATGCGTGGGGTCTATATTATATGTTTGAAGTTTCAAAACTTCGAACCTCATATAATTGAACTTATATGAGCAAAGTTTTAAAACTTTGAACATGTAATAAAAAAAAAAAAAAAACTTACCTGAATGCTGTGAGCAGGGAGGCAAGCCCCCCTGCACCCCTCCGCTACTTAAATATACCAACTCCGAGATCGCACTACAGTGACATAAAGGGAAATATTCCCTACGGTGATCTCACTTCACTGAAGTACAATCTTGGAGTTGGTATGTTTAAGTAGCGGGGGGTGTGGGGGGTGCAGGAGGGCTTGCCACCCTGCTCACAGCATTCAGGTAGGTTACTTTTTTTTATTACATGTTCTAAGTTTTAAAACTTCGCTCATATAAGTTAGATTATATGAAGTTTGAAGTTTTGAAACTTCAAACACATAATATAGACCGTGTGTGTGTGTGTGTGTGTGTGTGTGTGTGTGTGTGTGTGTGTGTGTGTGTGTGTGTGTGTGTGTGTGTGTGTGTGTGGATGTTAACAGAATACCAAATGGCAAGTTATTGAACACAACTAGTCAATCACCAGCTGATCAAAAAATACAAAACAAAGTAAAACTTTTTTTATTTTTGCAGTTGGCAAGCTCCTCTGCACCCTCCACTCCCCATGCTAATTATATATACCAATTCTGGGACTGTAATACAGTGGTGAAAGGACAAATTACCTTATCTCCACTGTACCACAATCTCACATAGAAAAAACATTGGTATGTGCGCTCAGCTGATTTTATATACATATATAATTTTTATAGCAATTTTGCAATAAATTATACAGTGCGTTTATGAATCTTGGGTATATATAGGTCAAATTATTCCTGGAAATGTCCTCAGTAAAATACATAATTTCAAATGGATTCTTGGTACTCACACAAATTTCTTTGCATAGTAACAGTAATTTAGCATTATGTGAATTGTTTCATTGGAAGGTTTACATAAAAATGCTTTTGTATGCTTCTTAGCTGTGACTACCTCATTATGTATGGCATGCTCCTATAGTATCTATAACCATTGCTTTCTATTGCACATATTCCAACATTTTTAAATTATTTTGGATGTTCACATACATTCAGACCTAAACAAAGGCTTAATAGGTTTATGGCCCAAGGTGAGGGAAAAATATTCAACTATACTGACAGCAGAGCTATGAAGTCTTAGTGCCTACATAGCTTTTTGACCTCAGAGAGAACTACAAATAACTTGCTATGTTTGTTTTTTTTTTCATAGGAATAAACTTCTAGATGAGTAAGGGAGACAAATTCCTAAAGAAAGTATCCTGAGCAGTGAGGAAGTTGACTATGATAGAAATACCCTGTAGGGGTAGAAATTACTTAGTCATGACTTTTTAACATGTGGAAGTGTGGGGCTCATTCTGCAGGAAAGAAGATACACTCTGGAGAAATGAAATATTGTGCTTAGAGTAGTGTTGCAAGACAGTTACAATAATGCAAAAGCAGCTGCCCTAAATACACCATCGGATGGATAAGGCTGCTGTCATTCAAAAATATGCAACTGCCAGACATGACTGAGGTATCTAGTGGAGAACAAGCATCATGGGATATCATCACAAAGTACAAAAACAGAAAAGGCAGAAGCACGCAGATCTGGTGAGATAGTACTTTTTCTGTTTCTTCTTCAGACCTAGGCTGAACATGGTTTCATGATTTCAGTAACATGGTAGAAATTGGCAGAATATCTGTGAATGCAAACCATACAACAAGTGTGCCACACTGTGTTTGTGCAACACCTCAGCATTTCATCTCAACAGATTAGTATCATATGTATGTTTTGAAATAGGCACTTAGCATATAAACATTCAAAGTATTTATGCAAAACAGGCAAGAAGACACATGTGACCTTTGACTCATTCCCTCCAATGCAGCTGCAGAAGTTTGCACTGTAACTTCCAATGGGTAGAGCCTAAGCTGTTTGATAGAATCAAATTATGTCCTCACTTTTCAAACAAATGTTCATATCTGTGGAACCATGTTCTTCTTTTGGCTTTTCCCGGTTAAGGGTCACCACAGCGGAGCTCTGGTCTGCTAATGATTGGTAGTAGATTTTTATGGTGCCGAGGTGCCAGCTTGATGCCCAACCTTCAACAAAGGCATGCTCATTCATGCATGTCTTTTGAAGACCACTCGACCGTGGGGAAGACATGCAGACTCCACACAGAAGGCGCTCCAGCCGAGAATTGAATGGAAGAACCTCTTGCTGTGAGGCAACAACACTACCGTTGCACCACCGTGGCTTATATCTCTGGAACCATATGGGTTACTATATCTCTGGAACCATATGGGTTACTAAAGAAGTGTAAATGGCAAACTCTTCAACACAAACTGTTTATATAGTTGTATTATTCGTTAGGTTCCAGGTTTTAAACTGAATTTTAGCAGTTGGAGTAAACATGTTAACTATTAAGTTTGTAATATTTTGCAAACAACTTACAATATCTCAGCAACCACTCTAATTATACACATACTGCCAGCATCATTTTGTTCTTCCATCAATGAGATTTCATATGAGGCTAAGCAGTTCTGTCTGCGCTACTTGGTTGTCGAGATATTTAGAAAAATATGAAATTTATGACAATATAAATAAATATATGAAAAACAATTAATATTTCTTTACATGCACTAGACAGAGGTTAAATATCATTACAGTTATGCTTGCCATTTTGTAAGCTTTAAGAAGAAATCTTTCCGTACTTTGTATGTAACATGGTTTTGGAATTATTAATGTTAATATGAACAAGCAATGTCTGACACCTGGAGGGGTCCGTAAGATGTAACTACAGAAGCACCTAGAAGCATCAACAGCTGTAATGAGTTAATTAATATAGTATGTCACAGAGCAGCTAGAAGTGACCACATCACTTACAGTCATATCAATCACTATGGCAGATCTACTGCTGTCATTAAGACAGTGAAGTGGCAAACATAACCCAACAACAGTGAGAAGTTTTTCTTGTCCTTTGAAGATTCCATGTATTTCTACCACATTTCCCAGTTTATGTGTTTAAAATAGTTTAATTTGCAGAACCAGTTTCTTAAATAATTCAGAAAGTTAACAGTTATACTAAACTCATTTTTGTTCAGTTAGATCATCAGTTACTGAATATTCCATCCATTAAGAAAACTCAAGCTAAATAGTCGTTTAACTATGGGTCTGAGTTAAGTCCACCCCAAGTCAGAATAATTAAATATGCAATGATTTCAAAGTTCCAGTGAACAAGTAAGCAAAAAATACTTATGGGCCTGTCTGAAAACAAATTATAGAAAAATCATTTCCACCTTATTTGTTAATCATTAATGGTGCACATTTGCAGGTAAAAGCATGTATCTGTTGAAAAATATTCTTAAAATACAACAAATAAATGTGATCAGTAAAATGGTTTAATTTTCTTAATGTGAGACTATTTTATCAATCTCTCTAAGCAATGCAAACATTTATTTGCCAGGGTATAGATAGTTAGTTATGTTAAGCACCAAAAAAGTAAACAGCATTGCAAATCACATCAATAAACATACAAAGAAGATATATAATCACTGATGTAAAAGTCATAAACAGAGACTGAAGTTCATGTACCTCTTGAGGAATGTACTAGAATATGATAATGTTTTGCATATACTCTGAATTGCTGTTTGCTTGCATTAGAATGTTTGTTATGAACTAATGTACAAATATTTTAAGTTAATAAATAAAATATAAACAAGAAGAATAAATACAATTTGCAGATTCCTTGAGATGAGAAAATTGAACTCCTTTAAAATGATTTTTTACAGCCTAACATTCACGGTGTATGCAGCCTCAGAATTATTTTTCGTTCACTCTGTTGCTCATCCTCTAGCATGTGAATTGCCAGCATTCTGCACTTGCAAGTCTCATTAGCAATGTATTTTGAGCCTTCACTTGGTATCCTCACACTATGCTCAGATCTTGTAGTCTGAATCAACAATCTGTGTGTCGGCTGAGTATCTGTTCTACTGCTGTTCCCCAAGCATGAGGGCAATCTGTGTGTCATTACAGTTTTTGTTGTTGCTGCTACTTTTCCTTAGGTATGTGAACAATCTGTGTGTCTGCACAGTATCTGTTGCTGCAGCACTTCCCTAAGTATATGGACAATTTCTGTGTCGGTAGAGTATCTGTTGCTGCTGCAGTTCCCTAAGTATATTAACATTCTGTGCGTCAGTAGAGTATCTGTTGCTGATGCAGTTCCCTAAGTATGTGAACAATCTGTGTGTTGGTAGAGCATCTGTTGCTGATGCAGTTCCCTAAGTATGTGAACAATCTGTGTGTTGGTAGAGTATCTGTTGCTGATGCAGTTCCCTAAGTATGTGCAGTCCTCTGACAACAATGAGCTGGTCTTGCACTAGAGTTGTTACTTGTTGCTGAAACCAGGGACTGTGACTGTATGCACTCACGATGTTATTAAACATGCCGCAAAGTTCTATTAAAACCTGGGCAGTGCATTTAGAATATGCTAACATCAACAACAAAAGCAGCATGCAGAATACTTTGTAGCACATAGACATTGACTCCAGGATCTGCAGTCACTAGGGCTGGGATTTACAGGGAAGCACTGAACATCTACACATGACCTAGTACACATTTGCAGTAATGCATGTCAGTGAAGACACTCATTATCACATTATCAATACATGTGGGGATATATTGTGTTGTGGAGTACACACCTCTGCTCAGATGTCAGCAACTAAGTCAGGCAGCAGCTGCACAGTCAGACTAATATGCTCTATGACAAGAGTAGTGTAACATGGCTAAATGTATCATATAAGTAAGTGCAGCAAACAAGTATTTCATGTGCAGCCCTCACTGCATAAATTACTGTATGCATGCATAGATACAAAGTAACATCTTACTGTACATATCTCAGCCCTCAGCAGGCAGCAATACACATAGGATCATTGGCATGCTTGGTAATGTGTTCCACAGAACAGCAGCACAAAGAGGTGTTCCAATCTACATCATAATGACGGCTAGAGTGTTGGGGACCCAATATACATGGGTACCCTTATGGTGCACAAAATAGGGTGGAAAAGTCATGTATAGAAACATTGAAATAAGAAGGCAGCAAGCAGAGGAACACAAAAAAGGGAAACATACAGGACAACTGAGAATGGGGGGAAGCATGGTAGGATTTTTTTATGGGGATCCCCTTTTCCCTATATACATATGAGAGTGGAGAAGGGGAACAGGAAAAATTAGAAGAAAAACAGAGTAGCTGAGTAAGCAGAAGCAAACAGATAAACACATAACAGTATGGACAAAGAGGAGTGGATGTGCACACACTGAGATGAGAGATATGGCAGGGACAGATAAACGCTCAGGGTGGACAAACGGTAATGAAGAAAGCTGAACAATGCACATTGTATGGGTTTACACCAAACTGGAAGGGAGAACACAAGGCTAGAGACTGGGTGAAGTGCGTATCTTGTAAGCTGCCATCAGGCTCAGAGGGAACTATGTTGACTCAATGCCAACAGATGAGTCTCAGTAGCTCAACAGGTAACATACTCACCTTTGATGCACAAGGCTGTGGGTTCTATTCCCACATCAGAATGATGGGTTTATTTTCCAATATAAGAGGGTATAGCATTCCTGTGTGTGCTTTTCTTTGATGAGACATTAAACTGAGATCCCATCTGCCTGAGTTGGTGGTAGCTCAGGTGGATTAAAAAACTCCCATGGCACTTATCAAAAAGAGTAAGATAAGTTATTTATTTCTTTTTTGTTGATTGGGAAAAGTTAGACTGGGTAATACCCATTTTCAGCAGAGGTCCAGGGAGAAAAAGCTCCACATTTAAGTTACATATGATGTACATTTATAATTGCAGGGTAAAAAATCTATACATGAGCACATTTACATGTTTTTTTAATTTTTTTTAAAATATTTATTATACGAACATAGAATTTTAACACACAAAAAACAAGAGAAAAATTAACATAAATTGGCTAATTATTGAATAGAGAAATAACATACAATCCCAATTAATCTATACCATGATGGCTGCAGGGAAAAGAAAACGGGGTGTTTTGAGTTTATTAATAATTCACAGATAGAATGTAGCTTAAAAATTGATGAGAGATATGAAAGGAGAAGTTACAGAAAAGATTAGGAAGATACATGGGCAGCGGAGGAATTGTAATCAGAGATGGGCCGTGAGCGGAGGAATTGTAATCAGAGATGGGCCGTGAGCGGAGGAATTGTAATCAGAGATGGGCCGTGAGAGGAGGAATTGTAATCAGAGATGGGCCGTGAGCGGAGGAATTGTAATCAGAGATGGGCCGTGAGCGGAGGAATTGTAATCAGAGATGGCCGTGAGCAGAGGAATTGTAATCAGAGATGGGCCGTGAGAGAGGGAGGAAAGTCAGAGTTTAGGAAATAAGTGCAACATGAGGAGGAGAGATAAGCTACAAAAAGAATGGGAAGCAAAGTGGCCGTAAGAGATGGACAAATGTAATTTGAGTAAAGCTAGCCAGCTGAGCAGGAACAGCAGGCCCGTCTTTGGCACAGGTGTGAGACTATGTAAGTTTTCTCTCTGTGTTAACTGTGTGGGGATTTCATTCCAGAGTTTTGATGCAGAATGACAGAGTCTCCAGCAGTGTTCAATGTCTTACTGATACATAGTAAAAGTTTTTTGCTACAGTGAAGGCCTCTAGTGGGTGAATAGTACAGTAGAGTAGTTTGTAATGCTGGGCAATTGTCTGGAGGCTACAATAGGCTGTGGGCAAAGATTAGTTGTGAGTATGTCAACTGGTTTGGGAGTTCAAACCAGTTTAATTGTTTTAATGCAAGGCAGTGGTCTGTTCATATGGTTGGTAGGTTGCAAATTTAGCAATTTTATAGTAGCAGGAGGCTAGTTCAGTTTTATATGTAGTGTTGATATTTGTAAGAACAGCGGAAGCATATAATAGAGAAGGAAGGAGGTATGTTGCTGCTAAGGTAATCCTTGCTTGATCTGCCAAGTAGTGTTTTTTCTTCTAGAGGGAGCCACATTTTTTGTGAGTTTTTAGGTTGACATTATTATGATACTGGGTAGTTTAGTTTCTATTTTTGTGTTATTACTTGAGGTAATATGAAAGGGTGTTTCTGGTTAAGGTGTTGTTTTGGAGTAAATAGTTTTTTTTTGGCATTAAACATCAAGTTAAAATTGTTTAGCCATATATCAGTGTCAGTGAAAGATTTTTAATTAATTTACTGTAATTTTGTTATGGATGGGACAGAGCAGATAAGGGCTGAATCATTAGCATATTGTATGAGAGTGGCATGTGTAGCAGTATGAAGTTTATTTATGACAATATTAAATAGAAGAGGGCTGAGTATTGACCTTTGGGGAACACCAACAAAGACTGGTTGAAACGCTGAAGGGCTTTGCTGCCATTTAGTTGCCTGCTGACGATTGCATAAATAACTGTGAAACCAGGAGAGGGAGGGGAAGTGAGACCTAGAGTTGCAAGTTCAGAGTGGAGTTTTTGGTGGGCACTGTGTCAAATGGTTTGGAAAGGTCAAGGAAATGTGAAGAAAGAAAATTGCCTTCATTTCTGTATTGGTTCATTATGTTGGTAAAGTTGAGGACAGCAATAGTAGTGCTGTGGTTGGGCTTGAAGCCATATTGGGTGTTGGAGAGGAGGTTGTGTTTAGTTATATGTTTCATAAGCTGAGAGTGAATGCATTTATCAAGGATTATAGAGATGGCTGATTGGATAGCAATAGGTCTATAATTTGCTAACTCTGTTGAAGTACCTCCTTTGTGAAGGGATATAATAATGGATTTTTTTCCAGATGGATGGGACATAGTTTTCATTTATTGACCAGTTGATTAGAATGGAGACAGGGAAGGCTAGTGCTTCTGCACCTGTATTGAGGAACTCAGTGAGAAAGTTATCAGCAGCAGAAGTTGTTACTTTTAATTTGACTAGTAAGTTTTTATGGTTGATGTTGGGACAGGCTGAAAAACAAAAGACAGTGTGTTGCTTTCGAGAACAGATGTAAGTTGGCGGGGGTGAAGTGCCTTGGTCATTGATTAGTGACAGAACTCACTGGATAAAATTAGCGCTGACTTGAGTGGCAATGGGATCTGCTGTTTGAAGTAGAAGGACAGTGTCCAGCAGTATGGCCGAGGTGTAATAGTTTATTTAGAGAGGACCAAAAAAAGCTTGGGGTTGTTTTGGTGCTTTCTTTGGGGATTACTGTAGTATTATTTCTTGTCAGATTTAATAAGGATCTTGGTATGGTTTCTGAGATATCTAAAATTTTGATAGGCATGTTGTGTTTTATTCTTTTACTATTCTTTATATGCTGTATCTCTTTGCAGCATGAGTTGTTTGGTCTTTTTTGTCAGCTATGGCACTGTGTCAGAGTTTACCCTTCTTGTCCTAACTGGTGTTAAATCATTTAAAATATTTATGAAGGTATAATTGAAGTGAGCAATTGCTTCATCTAGGTGTATTACTCTTAAGACATTCCAGTTGTAGTGGGACAGGGCTGTCCCTGGATAGGCTGTCCCTCTCCCTTCCACAGGGAAGTTCCCCTATGTCTGGGCAAAATTTCCCTTATTTAGTGTAAATTTCATCTAAGGTCTCATTTGAAAAGCTGCCATTGGCCTTGTGGGATTAACTTGGCCAACAAAAGTGTAAATAAAATAAAATAAAAAATCAGTGATATTACTGGGAGACATGCAGTTAGCAGTTTCATATCCGCAGAGGACACTTCCCATCGCAATCAACTCTAAACATACTAGTACCTCACAGTACCCTAACATTAAAAGTAATAACACATGACAAACAGCTGTGTAAGTATCAGTAATGCATCTTTACAGGACTTTGACAACAATTCTCAAAAATAAAAAAAAACGTACAGTGACCAAATATGTTCAGTTATAAGACTGTGGAGTTTGTGAGCACCTCTGCATTTTAAAAGCTATTGTATGGCATTGTGTTAAATCTGCTGTTGCAAGAAATCTCTGGAGTACAGATATTGCATCAGTTCGATAGTAAAATGTATTCTCTAATCTTCTTGAAGATAACCTAAAGCTCAGGCTTTTAGACCATTATTCAGGTGTAGTAGGTATTCCACTATCATTAGGTGTGCCTTCTTCCTGTTATTGATGTGGGTACTTCAATTTATTATATTGCAACCCTGCCTATTACATAGTTTACTGTATGTGTGCATCACAGGATCATAGGTTCATAGGTTGGTACTAGGCTATCAGCCCTAGGGCCTATACAAGCCTAGCCATAACAATTCCCTGGCTATTTCTTCCCACATTATTTACTTTCCTGGACCCCTGTCTAGCAGGGTGACTGACGTGATCCCTGGGGTGAATTTCCTTTCCCCCATCCAATCGTCAAGGTTCCTCTTGAAGAGGTCCAAAGAGGCACTCTGCTTTACATGTATGGGCAATCTATTCCAGAGTCTGGGGAGTCTCTGGGTCAGGAACCTATCCCTCCAGCATGTTTTGTTTATTGTGATGACAAGGTTTAGATCCCTGGAGCATGTAGCTCTGAGGGATTGCGATTTCTTTACGTGTAGCATGTCCAACAGCTCTGGGTTTGACATGGCCTTGTATGTTAAGCAGAGATCGCCTCTGAGTAGACGATATGCGACAGAGTATAGCTGAACTTTTTTAAGGCGGTCAGTGTAGGGCATCTGCTTTAGGCCTGTGATTCTTTTAGTGGGGTATTTCTGAGGCCTTTCCAGTTGTTGCAGATGTCTTGAGAGGTACATACCAAATGGGGCATTGTATTCTATAATGGGTCTAATGAGGGATGAGTACAGTGGGACAATGACCTCCTTTTTTCTGGATGAAAAGCCCTTCGTGATGAGGTGTGCCACATAGAAGGATTTCCTGACTGTTGTGGTGATGTGGTTATCGAAGGTGAGACCACTGTCCACCTGTGTCCCTAAGTCTCTTATCACACTTTCTGTGTTTAGTGTACTGCCACCTATATGGTAATTCATGGATACATGTTTTTTCCCAAAGGGGATAATAATACATTTCTTGGCATTGAGCTTGAGCCCATGGCTCTGGCACCAAGCATCTGTTTCTGTAAGGCCCTTCTGTAGAGTATCCACATCATTTGGGGATTCAATAATGGCTCCCGGTTTGCAGTCATCTGCAAACTTTGTTAGCCAGAGTCCCTTAGTGTTGACCTGTACTTCAGAGAAGTAGATGCCAAACAAGAGCGGCCCCAGGACTGAACCCTGAGGTACTCCACTTGTCACTTTTCTGGAGCTGGATTTGGAGTCGGCTACTTTTACAGTGTGGGTTCTATCAGTAAGCCATTTAGCAACCCATTGGGTGACATAAGGATTAATGCCCAACTTAGTAAGTTTATCTATGATTCCAGAGTGGGGGATGGTGTCAAAGGCCTTGGCAAGGTCTAGATAGGCTGTGTGGACCATCTTACCCTTGTCCATGGCTCTGGAGACTGATTCAAAGAAGTCAATCAGGTTCAGGAGACAAGATCGGCCCTTCACAATCCCAAACTGGGTGGGGTCCAGTGTTTGAAGGTTGCCAATGTCTTTGTTTATAAGTTCCATGATAATACGCTCCATGGCCTTGCAGATAAGACTTGTCAGACTGATGGGACAGTAGTTTCCGGGATCCAAGGTGGATCCCCCCTTGTGGATTGGGATAACTGTAGCTCTGCGCCACTCAGTGGGCACGAAACCTGAGGTGAGGCTATGATTAAACATGACACTTAGGTGAGGTGCCAGTTCATATTGTAGTTCATGTAGTACACAGCCCGGGATGTCATCTGGTCCCATGGATGCTGTATTCTTGGCTTTAGAGAGTGCATTTTGTACCTGTGTGGCCATTATTACTGGAATTTGGCAATCTTCCGGTATTAAGATGGGCCATTTAGGGGTTGAGAGGGGGGTGAAGTTGGCACTGAATCGATCTGCCAGGATATTGGCAATATCCTTCGGATCAGTATATTTAATGCCATTCTGTTTTAGCTCAGAGCAGATCTGAGCATTGCCATTTAGATTCTTGACATAGTTATAGAATGCTTTGTGGTTGTCTTTGGAATCTTTGGCAATTTTATTTTCGTAACTAGCTTTGGAGGATTTTATGAGGCATCTCAGTTCCTTACTGAGGCTAGTAAGGGAGTTTTTTGCATCCTGGGATTTTCCTCTTTTCTGCAAAAGTTTCTTCCTTTTGTTGTAAAGTTTGTTTATGGCAGGGGACCACCAGATTGGCTTCCTTTTTTGGATGAGAGCATTTTGGTTCTATTTGGGATGGCACGATTCATGCATGAGTGGATGTGCTCGTACAATGCCTTAGTGTAGGATTCAGCAGTTGAACTTTCAGTTCCCGTCTGCATGGGTGTCATGAAGTTTGTCACTTTTAACTTGAGTAGCATGAAGTTGGCTTTGGAGAAGTTTTTTATGGTGGTTTCTTTACTGGGGGGTGGGGGTGGGATGTGGATGTTAAGGGTGATTAGCTTATGGTCAGACCTGACTAACGAGGGGGTGACCATAGGTATGGAGCATTGATTTCCCATGTTGGTAATGACCAGGTCTAGGCTACTGGAGCCCCTGATGGGACTATGGATTAGTTGATCCAGGGCGCTGGAATTTATGAATTCCTAGAACCGTTGCGCAAAGGTGTTGGGACATGAGTAGTTTTCCCAGTTAATGGCAGGGTAGTTAAAATCACCCAGTATTAGGGTGTTTGGTTCTATCTTAATATTTTCCAGTATGTTTAGAAAGGTGTAGTGAGAATCTTGGGGTATGGTGGGGGATCTGTAGCAAGCTACAATTTGGATTGCAGTCTTACCTAGTGTTAGTTGCACTTGGAGAATTTCAGACACATTGTGTTGGCCAACTAGCCTGATGGTGTGAATATCCTTGGTGAATATTTACACTCCTCCACCTTTAGTGTTTCGGTCCTGGTTTGGTGGCCGAAAAGTGTGGTAAGAGTTGTAGCCTGGTATTGCAGGGGTGCTCTCTGGAGCCTTGAACCAGGTCTCACTTACTGCACAGATATCGATGTTCTCCATTTTTAGGAGTGCCTCGAGAGAGTGCATTTTGAGGTTTAGACTTCTAGCATTAAGTAGCATTACCTTCAGATTTTGCATGCTTGTATCTGTTACGGTGGTGGTTTTGTCCTTTGAAGTTTGCCTAAAAAAGGCACTATAGGGGTGGCAAGAGCCTTAGCCAGTAACCTGAATCCCAGGGGCGACAGGTGCAGACCATCTCTGGCAAAGCATCATGGTCTGTCAATCATGTCATCCCAGGCAGACAGATACTGGATCCCCTTTGAATGACACCATAAGCTTAGCCAATTGTTGAAGTCAATCATTTTATCCTTATATTGTGGTATCATTCTGGGTGAAGGCAGGATGCTACTCAGGGCTAGGGTCATACCTGCCTGGGCCACATGATCCGAGAGCTCTTCCATGTCTCTTTTCATGTAGTCCAGGGAGGTACATCTCAAGTCATTCACTCCAACATGGACAATGACAGAGTCATATTTGTACTTGTTGTGGAGTGACTTGAGTGCATGCATTATGTGGCGGATCCTGGCACCCGACAGGCAGCTGACTGTAATTTTCTCCTTATTCAACCTGGTGAGAGGGACATCAGTGTGCTGGACTATAGAGTCACCTATGACTAAAGTGTTAGGTACATTGTCTTGCCTTAGGGGCTGTTTCTGGGTGATACACTGGTCAACATTGGTTGTGATTGGTGTTTGTTTGCGTTTCAGCTTCAGAGGTCTTTGTTGCTTGGGCAGGTTACAGTTAAGGGCCTCTGCATATGTGGATTTAGTGATGCTATATGTGGGTGTTGGTGGTGCGGGTTTAGAAGGGCTATGTGTTGCTTGAGGTGTAGTGTGGGTGTTAACCTTCTCCTCTTGACTGTTTAGCACAATCTTGGGTGGAGAGAGCTTTGCTTCCATTTTGGCTATGTAAGTGCATCTCTCACAGGTTGTAGTGTTGGGTGGTAGGAGGAGAGGGTTGTCTGTGTACATGAGGCAATTGCTGCATTGCTCCAGTATGCCCAGATTCACCAGGTGGACAGGAGAAATCACCGAAAGCTGACCCTTGGACATGCCTGGTTTGGGGCTTTTTTTTTTCTTTGTAAAGTATAGGAGCTGTTTCCTTAGCAAGGTACTTTGCAATTATAGGCTGTTTAGTGCCTACTATTAATTTCTCCTTGTTAACAAGGATAGTTCAGTGTTTGTATGAGTTTAAGGCTTCCTAGTGCTTTCCAGCAGGTATTAGAGAAAGTGCTAGTCACAGGGATGCTTAAAGGTAAGATTGAAAAGAATGCACTCTGCAGTGTGCACTAGAGAAGTTAGATGTGAAAGTAGGTAACTTGAGTTTTACCTGTTTAAAAAGTTAAGGTTTAGTGGAGAGTTACTATTTTTAAAACAGCAAGATGGATTGAAAGGGGTGGTCACTTTTGTATTTTGGTACTATGAAATACTGTAGGATGGCCAATAAATTAAAATAATTGAAGGGGTGGGATTTCAAACATAATGATTTTGTGATTACTCACATAAGCCAGTGAAAGTAGAGAGAAATGAGATATATGGTCAGATTAACATAAGAGGTGGGCAACTAGAAAGACAGTGGTATTTAACAAGACAACTTAAATGGGTGGGAGGGCAGGAAAAAAATTCTGCCTGACTCAGAACAGAGAGAGCTGTGGTCTCTTTTGAAGTTTTAATATGCTGTTAAAACAGAATGCAAGCAAAACACACGGTAAAGAAAACAAACTACAGTATTCAAAATATAGAAAGGCAATACAGTAATACAAAAAATAAAAGCAAACTAACCTTTCCTTCACAGCAAAGTGTAGCAGAGTCTGAATGAGCCTTTCTGGTAAAGCTCTGAAATGTTTTAGTTTACTCCTTAAATAGAAATTTTAGTTCCTAGCTCCACCCCCTCTGTTAACAAGTGATTAACCTTAAGTGACCTCTTCTGTCTTATGAATGAGTCCTTAATTAATCAGTTCTTATTTCTGCCTGACTCAGAACAGAGAGAGCTGTGGTCTCTTCTGAAGTTTTAATATGCTGTTAAAACAGAATGCAAGCAAAACACAAGGTAAAGAAAACAAACTACAGTATTCAAAATATAGAAAGGCAATACAGTAATACAAAAAATAAAAGCAAACTAACCTTTCCTTCACAGCAAAGTGTAGCAGAGTCTGGATGAGCCTTTCTGGTAAAATACAGCAAATATTTATAAGTCAATACAGCAAAACCCCAAGTTTAGGGGAACCAGAAAAGCTTTAACATGGGTGCATTCACAGTTTACAGGTACTTCATCACAACTAAAAATTAGGTTCTAAAACACTATTAAAACACCTAAAGGCTGTGACATCACACATATAGACCTATAAGAAATTATTTAAATTTCAAGGCTCTCTTAATGTTTATACCATTAAGTTACTGAGGATGGTTAGCCATGTACATGTTAACCTCAAAGTACAAAAAGTGTGGACAAAGCCAAAAATAGTGGGGTAAACAAAGGCACAAAATTAGGGACATATTTTATATGCTGCTCTTATAAACATAGAAAGGTGCTGGAATAACGACAGGTTTTGCATTAGTATACATTTTTTGAAAGATATGACTTCTGAAGCTCAAGTGAATGTGATTATTTAGTGACTTCAGTCCTCAATGATTTGTCAGAAAATTACAATTTTTTTATGGAACTGACCAAAAATATGAGGCAAAAATTTGGCCATTCTGTGAAAATCTGGACAGTTGAGAGATTAGCCCTGGACTAATTTGTGAGCACATTTCCTTAAATTCGAGAAGTGCATGATAATAATTTAAGCCTTATAGGCTGCATGTCACATGGTCACTAACTGAAAAAACAAACAAAAAAAAAACAATATTTTGAAATTACCAAATGAAGTATCCTTTGTCTTAATAGAATATACATTTTGAAGATAAAATGTAACAGTTTTCTAATGGTTACTTTTATTCAGAAATGACTGTCCTGTCTATAAAAGGCAGTAAAACAGAATTTCATTTCATATAAGACACTTAATTAAGATAACTAAATTGATATTACATTTATGCAGTTATTTCAGATACTTAACTTCATTACTATTTTATTAGAACATCATTTCTCTTGTCCCCATCTTCACATATACATCTCACCCTGCCAAACAAGACTATATACCTTGATTTCAACCTTTACCTAGCAGTGTGATTTGAATTATTTTATTTTCAGTCCTGCCTGTTCTGCTAGGTTACTTTTGACTGCATATTATAAAGCACAGTATTACTAACTGTTGCTGAAAATCAATGTAAATATGTGCACATCACTGTCCATTACAGTGATGACTGCTCTGTATACCATCTGTATGTATATTTCTTTGTCATTCTTGTATTCTGAATTAAAGCTAGATTGCCCAGCAAAATAATTCATTACCATAATGCACAATAAAACGACACTTAATGTGTTTTCACAGGATCTGCTTTAGCTTTAAGACTCATTAAACACAGATGACTCTTTTCAGAAGTGCTTTCAGAGGTATGCTCAGTGTTACAATAGAGTTCAAACATGACAGAATGCAACGTGGAGACACTCCTCAGCATGTCTGTCATATGCAAGTATTTAAAAAGACTAGTGTTTAACTGAATACCAGAAAGCTATGGGTTCTCTCTACAAACTCTACAGCAGACACTTTTTTTATGTTTTGATATGAATGATGTAATGAAAAATAGCAGGGGAGGACCACCGGATGAGATTGTTTGTTTGTGTCTTTCGGCTTTTCCCAGTTAGGGGTCGCCACAGCAGAACTCCGGTCCACTAATGATTGGCAGTAGATTTTTATGTACTGGCTTGCCAGGCCTAATGCACAACCTTCAACGAAGGAACGCCCATTCACACATTTCGCTACACAGAATCGAACGGGCAACGTCTAACTGTGATATTAAAGTAAATTCCTATATGCCCAGTCGGAAAATATTTCTAACAGTCTGCAGTGTTGTTCTATATTTCTCCACTGACCTTTTAAACATGGTATATGTATAGGTAATATATATATATATATATATATATATATATATATATATATACACGTATATGTGT